>NC_133102.1:18383546-18634663 GCF_022965805.1 Primulina eburnea
TGATTATACTTGTTTTCTTGAGTTATAGATTACAGGTATTAGACGTAGTAGTCTTATGACAGAAGTGCCGTTAGTGGTGGGATCACCACGGGCACATTGCACGATGTCATAAGATGGTGTATTGGCGGATGTGACAAAGACTGTCACTGGATGTTGGATTATCGATGTGGATAGATTGAAAGCTTCTTCTATTACTGTTGGTTGATATTATATCGATGTGGATAGACGCATAGCTTCTTCTATTACTGTTAATTGATATTATATCGATGTGGATAGATTCATCGTTCCTTCTATTACTGTTAATCGATGGTATATCGATGTGGATAGAATCGGACTTTGTTCTATTACTGGTAATCGATATCATATCAATGTGGATAGAATCAGGGCTTTCTCTATTACTGGTAATCGATAATATATCAATGTGGATAGAATCAGGGCTTCATCTATTACTGTTAATCGATACTGTATCGGTGTGGATAGAACTGGAGTCTTTTCTATTACTGTTAATCGATACTATATCGACGTGGATAGAACTGGAGTCTTTTCTATACTGTTAGTCGATATATACAGGCCAACTTCTGGAACCGGGATCCCTAGACTAGGATTGAGTCTAGTCTGAATTTAGTAGCTACGAGTATTGTTGACAGTGTGTTATTGATTATGTTTCAGATTTGTTACATATTGTTGATACCTGATTACATGCTTTATATTTGTTTATATGATTGCATGTTTCATTGATTTATACTGGGAGTTATTCTCACCGGTTTATGCGGCTGTTGTCTTGTCTGTATGTGTACTTGACAACAGGTGGGACAGGTTCAGGGTCGAGAAGATGAGGAGAGATCGAGTTAGAGTGGAGACTTCGGACTTTGATCTGAGATAGGGTTTGAACACTTGACATTAGTTGTTAAACTCTAGTTTGAATAAATGTTGTGTAATACAGGATTTGCATTTTATATACAGAGATGTATATATGTTTTATTTCACTACGTTCCGCAATTTAAAAAGAAAAATTTTTAGACCCTGTTTTATAAATGATTAATTAGTCCCAATGATGATTAAGAACTGATTAGCGTCCGGGTCCCCACAAAAACGAAAAATGTAATGATATTCATGATTTTTCTAAGTGATGTGAATGAAATAAAAAAATGTTGAAGGATGTGAAGTTATTGTGACTAATTCGTTAATGGTGGCGACGTCGTGAGGGTTATGGTCCCAGTGGGGAGTCCGACGATCGTGTTTCCATCATTGCGAATATGTGGTAACGGTTTTGTGGTAACGGAAGAATGGAAATATCGTGAGGGGAGAAGGCCCCAGAGGGAGCCCATTTATGGGAAAAGGCCCTAGAGGGAGCCTCGACGATCGTATTTCTGTTCGAATCATGATAGGCCAGGGCCCAGTTGACCGGTGAGAGTGTTTCCGGTGTCCCCCGCCGCCCAGTACTGTGGTTTTATGTAAATGGATCCATCGACCCTCATGATCATGATCAAGAAAGTCACAATTAACGATCTGATTTCAACAAAGGAAAAGGAAAAAGGAAAATGATTATGATCAAGTTAAAATGTTTTATGTCATGATAAGGGAAACGATCAAGACTTTTATGTGCATGTCATGAAAGGGTTCATGAAAAAGTTTTATGCATCATGAAAGTATTTATGAAATTGATTATGTTTAAGTTTATGCATCTTCATGATAAAATATTTTAAGTACAAGTATTTTTCACCGTTATATGTTGATTGTATTACGTATTACTTGTTATCAAGATTATGGTGTGTTGAGTCTTTAGACTCACTAGGTGTGATGGATGCAGGTGGTTCTGAGGGAGGCCTTGATGAGTGATACTACTGGACTGATGGCGCACACAACCCGAGGACCAGCGTTTTATTTTCCGCATTACGCTTTATGATTTCTTTTAAAGATTTTAAGACTATTTATTTATGCTTTTGAGAGGTTTTTGGAGAGTTTAGTATGGGCTACACTTTTCAACATTTATTGCTTCTTAGGTTGGTAAAACGTTTTTACGATTTTTGGTTTGACTATTACCTTCCAATTTTTCAAATACTAGTTGGATGATTTACTTTAAAATGGTGCAAGATTATTTTATGTGCATGTGCATGCAATGACCGAAAATGTGAGAGATTAAAAAAAAAAATTCTAGTACTTTTAAAAGCAATAAGAAGAACAGGACGTTTCAATCCCTCCCCTTCTTAGTCCTAGGCAACCCCAAAATAAAGTGCATAAAAATGTCAATCCAAGTTCTTTTTAAGAATAGCACGCAAAAGTGTTCCCAAAGTTCTATTTACAACTTCAGTTTGTCCATCCGTTTGAGGATGACATTTCTATGGACTTTATTTTGGGGTTGCCTAGGACTAAAAAGGGGAGGGATTCTATTTTTGGATTACTTTCTGGGCTAAACTTTGCTCAATATTGTTGTAATCTACTACGATTGACATTTCTATGGACTATATTTTGGGGTTGTCTAGGACTAAGAATGGGAGAGATTATATTTTTGGATTACTTTATGGGCTAAACTTTGCTCCATATTGTTGTAATCTACTACTTGTCATCCTCAAACGGATGGACAAACTGAAGTTGTAAATAGAACTTTGAGAACACTTTTGCGTGCAATTCTTAAAAAGAACTTGGATTGACATTTCTATGGACTTTATTTTGGGGTTGCCTAGGACTAAGAAGGGGAGGGATTCTATTTTTGGATTAGTTTATGGGCTAAACTTTGTTCAATATTGTTGTAATCTACTACTTGTCATCCTCAAACAGATGGACAAACTGAAGTTGTCAATAGAACTTTGGGAACACTTTTGCGTGCTATTCTTAAAAAGAACTTGGACTGACATTTCTATGGACCTTATTTTGGGGTTGCCTAGGATTAAGAAGATGAGGGATTCTATTTTTGGACTACTTTATGGGCTAAACTTTGCACAATAAAGTTGTAATCTACTACTTGTCATCCTCAAACGGATGGACGAACTGAAGTTATCAATAGAACTTTGGGAACACTTTTGCGTGCTATTCTTAAAAAGAACTTGGATTGACATTTCTATGGACTTTATTTCGAGGTTGCATAGGACTAAGAAGGGGAGAGATTCTATTTTTGGATTACTTTATGGGCTAAACTTTGCTCAATATTGTTGTAATCTACTACTTGTCATCCTCAAACGGATGGACAAACTGGAAGTTGTAAATAGAACTTTGGGAAACACTTGTGCGTGCTATTCTTAAAAGAACTTGGATTCACATTTCTATGGACTTTATTTTAGGGTTGCCTAGGACTAAGAAGGGGAAGGATTCTATTTTCGGATTACTTTATGGGCTAAACTTTGCTCCATATTGTTGTAATCTACTACTTGTCATCCTCAAACGGATGGACAAACTGAAGTTTGTAAATAGAACTTTTGAGAACACTTTTGCGTGCTATTCTTAAAAGAACTTGGATTGACATTTCTATGGACTTTATTTTGGGGTTGCCTAGGACTAAGAAGGGGAGGGATTCTATTTTTGGATTAGTTTATGGGCTAAACTTTGCTCAATATTGTTGTAATCTACTACTTGTCATCCTCAAACAGATGGACAAACTGAAGTTGTCAATAAAACTTTGGGAACACTTTTGCGTGCTTTTCTTAAAAAGAACTTGGACTGACATTTTTATGGACCTTATTTTGGGGTTGCCTAGGACTAAGAAGGTGAGGGATTCTATTTTTGGATTACTTTATGGGCTAAACTTTGCACAATAAAGTTGTAATCTACTACTTGTCATCCTCAAACGGATGGACGAACTGAAGTTATCAATAGAACTTTGGGAACACTTTTGCGTGCTATTCTTAAAAAGAACTTGGATTGACATTTCTATGGACTTTATTTTGGGGTTGCCTAGGACTAAGAAGGGGAGGGATTCTATTTTTGGATTACTTTATGGGCTAAACTTTGCTCAATATTGTTGTAATCTACTACTTGTCCTCAAACGATGGACAAACTGAAGTTGTCAATGAACTTTGGAACACTTTGCGTGCTATTCTTAAAAGAACTTGGATGACATTTCTATGGACTTATTTTGGGTTGCCTAGGACTAAGAGGGGGATTCTATTTTGGATTACTTTATGGGTAAACTTTGCTCCAATTGTTGTAATCTACTACTTGTCATCCTCAAACGGATGGACAAACTGAAGTTGTAAATAGAACTTTGAGCACTTTTGCTGCTATTCTTAAAAGAACTTGGATTGACATTTCTAGGACTTTATTTTGGGGTTGCCTTGGACTAAGAAGAGGGGAGGGATTCTATTTTGGATTATTATGTGGCTAAACTTTGCTCATTTGTTGTAATCTACTACTTGTCATCCTCAAACAGATGGAAACTGAAGTTGTCAATAGAACTTTGGGAACACTTTTGCGTGCTATTTTATAAAAGAACTTGGATGCATTTCTATGGACTTTATTTTGGGGTTGCCTGACTAAGAAGGGAGGGATTCTATTTTTGGATTATTTATGGCTAAACTTTGCTCAATAATTGTAATCTACTACTTGTCATCCTCAAACGGATGGACAAACTGAAGTTGTCAATAGAACTTTGGGAACACTTTTGCGTGCTTTCTTAAAAAGAACTTGGATGACATTTCTATGGACTTTATTTTGGGGTTGCCTAGGCTAAGAAGGGAGGGGATTCTATTTTTGGATTACTTATGGCTAAACTCTTGTCCATATTGTTGTAATCTACTACTTGTCATCCTCAAACAGATGGACAAACTGAAGTTGTCAAAAACTTTGGGAACACTTTTGCGTGCTATTCTTAAAGAACTTGGATGACATTTCTATGGACTTTATTTTGGGGTTGCCTAGGACTAAGAAGGTGGGGATTTATTTTTGGATTACTTTATGGGCTAAACTTTGCTCCATATTGTGTAATCTACTACTTGTCATCCTCAAACGGATGGACAAACTGAAGTTGTAATAGAACTTTGGAACACTTTTCGTGCTATTCTTAAAAAGAACTTGGTTGACATTTCTATGGACTTTATTTTTGGGTTGCCTAGGACTAAGAGGGGGATTCTATTTTTGGATTAGTTTTGGGCTAAACTTTGCTCAATATTGTTGTAATCTACTACTTGTCATCCTCAAACAGATGGACAAACTGAAGTTGTCAATAGAACTTTGGGAAACTTTTGCGTGCTATTCTTAAAAGAACTTGGATTGACATTTCTATGACTTTATTTGGGGTTGCCTAGGACTAAGAAGGGAGGGATCTTATTTTGGATTACTTTTGGGCTAAACTTTCCCATTGTTGTAACACTACTTGTCCCCAAACGGATGGAAAACTGAAGTTGAATGAACTTTGGGAACACTTTGCGGGCTATTCTTAAAAAGAACTGGATGACATTTCTATGGACTTTATTTGGGGTTGCCAGGACTAAGAAGGGGAGGGTTCTATTTTTGGATTATTTATGGGCTAAACTTTGCTCGTCTAATACCTGTAATCTATAACTCAAGAAACAAGTATATCAATCATTCAATGAAAATATCAATGCAATAAAGTAAAGTATGTGATTTAGGGAAACCCAAGTCTAAACCGACTCAAGTCCATCTCCCAATACCACATTGACTTATACCTTTGTCTTCATGATCTGACGAAGACGAAGACCCCATTACACGTCTGTCCATGTCAATCTGAATTCACAATATCGAATAGACTGTGTCAATATACAGCTCAGTTCAAAGCCTTTTCTGATTAATATCGAATCAAGACACAATCCAATCCATATCGACGATATCAGGATATAATCACAATCAATACTGAGTTTGATCAATATCAATTCGCTGATGTTTCGACGGTATGACAATACAATCTCAGTAACCCCGTCAATCCCAACATCACAGATATAATACAGAAACTCATAATTAATATCAATACCAAATTCTATATCAATTCTGTACAATCCCGCAATCCCGGTAATACAATATCAGTATAACAATTCAACAACTCATCTGATCCTAATCTGACTAATATCAACATATCCAGTGATATAGTACAAATCAGATATCAATCCCAGTATCACAAAATCAATAATACCATGATTCCGATATCAGTTCAGTATAATTACAATCGAATTAACACTGAAATTCATAACAATTCCATACACAGTCCGTTCTTTAATCTGACTTCAGATATACGATGTCTACTATGTCAAGAGCATCATATCTAACTCCTATTCAATTTAGACAATATCATAAATTCAAAACATGTCTAAATGTAGCAAAACTTACGTCCAGTTGTAGTCTACGTTGATAGGAACTCGGTACTGAAGTCGGATTTAAAATCTGACGGGCGGATCGCTCGTAAATCACGACAATAATCTTCGAAGAATTTTCCTCAAAGAATCCCTCGATTCTTCTTTTTTTCTTTGCTGATAACGTTTGTATGTATATATATATATATATTTATACACCTCGCACACAAGAAACAAGTGGCGTCCTTACGTTCTGCATGACTGGCGCATATGCGCGCACAAATCCGCGCATATGCGCCAGTAGTTCTGTCCGAAACCCCTAGCTACTGGAGTTCTCGCGCATATGCGCGCTTCATCTCGCGCATATGGGCGACCACGGGCCATTTGAGATGTTCGGTCGAACATCTCAGAGATGTTCGGTTGAACATCTTGGCTTATAATGTAACGATGTCCGACTTCTTCATTCAAATTCGTATGACCTCAATCATGTCAATTAATCAATAAATCATTTCAGATTAATCTCAAATTACAGTAATCATACCCAGATCATTTCGGATTACAGTAATTAAATTCTCGGGCATTACATTTCTCCCCCTCTTAGATCTGAGTTCGTCCTCGAACTCGCAAACAATCAATTCAGATCTATCAGAAGAAATGTATAACAGAGTTTAACATCCAAACTCATTTCATTAACATCATTTTGAGGTATCTTTTTTTTTTTCCGGATCTTGACTCCAAACGGAAAACACTCATTCAAGAAGTATAATGTCATAATACTACTTGAAATGATTCGTGACAGAATCAATCTTAAAATATTGGCTATACAGCATCCGTATGTGCCAATCAATAGTTCTATAACAAATCAGTATCATCATTTATCAATCCCAGTCAAGGATATATTCAATCCCAGCTCCAATTACCAATCGTCATCATCCGACATTGGCTTATGTCAAAGTAAATTCCGAGCTGTTTTCATTTTCTTCTGAATCATACTCTTGATTCTAACAGATCAAATCTCAGAGATCCTTTATACCACGGAAATTAACAGTCCTCACTGTACCAAAATCTCTAAGAATGCTATCTCAATACACATTTGATAGCTATTGTCGTATGAAAATTCATAAATAACACTCAGTTATCTCAACTAGTGCTAAAATCCCGCACTACAATTACTGAATATCCTCCTATATCAGGATAGTTCGCTCCGACTATCCTTTAATATATAGACGATAGGTGAAAGAGGTAATTGTATATATACCGCCAAAAGTATAAAAGCAACCAAACTCCTAGTATGATATATTCTACTTTGGCATTCAATACAATCTGACCTCTTTTCTAGCACCAATTCAGTCGTCTAATAGTATCTGTACATCGTCCTGTACAACATAATAGAGGCATATTCGAACAATCTGTCATTCATAATCACATCCCGGTACAATAAAAACAAGAATTCAGTAGTGTTATCACACAATTCTTAGAAATGTACTCCCATTTCTATTTAAAAAAATCGACAATCAAGATAATCAATCTCTTGGTTTTCATCTTTCTGTCTTCAATTGTTGGCAATTCAGCTATTTCAATACATATTCTGTCACAACTGATCGTATTTGTTTATATCAAAACCATACTTTCAAATTTCATACCTGTTCTGTTACTGAAAAGAATACTGAATCGATCACTGTGCACTTCTGACCCTGTCTGTCATTCCAGATTCGGAATATTCGACACAAACAAGATATATATCTAACAGTAATACCTACCTGGTGTTCTGATCGACGCTCAGATTCGGTTGCACTGTATAGAATCACAATAATATATCACAATCGGTATCATATACGGATTCCGAATAATATCAATATCGACTCCGATTCGAATATAAATCAATATCTGATAATGCTGACTAACTGATCACATCTTCAAATCGTTTAGATCAACTGCTATATCTTCTTCGAATGTAATGTCCCCCAAACAATATCATCTGTCTCAATACTGTTCAGAACAATAACAATTCGCAAGCAATTTCAAAACAACAATCGGATATACTAATCTACCAAACTCCAGCAATTATAACTATCTGATATTGTTGTTGTTTCAGTCAGTAATCACTGTCCTCAACTATCTTTATATCCAAACCATTTTGTATTCAATAATCTGAACTCCCAGATTATTCCATATAAGATATTCAATTCAATCAATCTTATATCACGAGTATATCAACGCATCATAGATACACAGTATAAAATCATCAGAATACTTCTGAATACAGGATTCATCAACCCATAACAGAACTGAGATATCTCATAGAGAAATACATATTCAGATATAACTCTAACTCTCAAGCCATAAATCATCAAACTGATATCTCAATTCTTTTAATTCATTCAGTATTATTCTATACAGAATTCTAAAATAACACCAGTACCTGGTATAGAATCAAGGCTGTAATCCATCTCCCTGATGCAAAGCAAATCTAAAATCTAAATCTGCAAGATTATAGCAAATCTCCTGCTATCGACAAATCAGCTCCTGATATGCTCAATTTCAGTAATCAACTGAATATATAAGGAATTGCTCCATTCCTTTCGGTAATTAACTAGTCATATAGTACGGATATCAAATAATTCAAAATCGAGAATTCTTACCGTACATTATTTATTCTTTGGCCATTTCAGGTCAAAATCTTACCATCTCCTGGCAAGAATCTATACTCATTCTGTACTTGTTATTATATATCAATAATATAGTTAAAATCAAACAACACAAGTACCACATCATCTAATTCCATCTCATTCTCATTTTACTGCAGTATATGATAGTTACAAAGTTCACTGAATAACAATCTTTTCCTCCAAAAGATTAAAACAAAACTCAATACTACAGTATACACAGACCCAACAGATACAACATATCTCAATGTTGTTCATACAAAATCATGTATATAATATATGAATAATTCACAATACATTTTCAACATAATCATAAAAGAACAGTTACCTGTTACAATCTCATCAAGTCTGTCCTGGGTCTGTCTCCTGGTCTTTACAACCAGATGGTTCTGCTCCATAAGATCTCCGGAAGCTTTTCTGCGGACACACTCTAGCAAAATGTCCTTGCTGTTTACAAATGTGGCAGTTGCCAAGTACTCCTCGGCACTGTTCTGTGGAATGTCTTCCCCCGCAATTTCTGCAATAGATGCCAGTATAACTCGGACTAGAACCGCTAGAGCTAGATGAACCGCTCCCAAACTTCTTGAATTGATTCTTCTGAACTTTCAACATCTCTTTCTTTCCCCCATTACCGCTGCCAATCTCGATTCTGGAAGGCAGTTGTTGTGGTATCGGTGTTGGAAGAACATATGAAGCTTATTTTTGTCTTATTAGAACGGTTTCTGCTCTTCTGGCTCGATTCAGAGTATCAGCAAAATTACTCGGTTGTTTCACAGTCACCAAGGTGCGTATTTCCGGATTCAAGCCCTTGATAAACTGATCAGCTACAGCTGTATCATTTCTAGCCACTTGCGGACCAAACGGTAACCAGGTAAAGAAATGGGCCAAATATTCATCGATCTTCAATGGACCCTGCCTCAAATTTGCAAATTCTGCACTTTTGTCCTCTCGATATGATAGAGGTACAAACCTTTGATAAAATTCAACTTTGAAAAGTTTCCACGTAATCGTGAAACCACGCTGTACTATGGCTTCCCGGTTTACCAGCCACCAACTCCTAGCGACTTCCTGTAGTTGATTCCCAACCAGTTTAATTCTGCACTCGTCTGTGAATCCCAGAAATTCAAACAGCATTTCTATCTCCTCCAGCCAAGTCTCACAATCAGCTGGTGTCTCAACACCCCTCAAAATCGGTGGTTGAAATGACAGAAATCTTATCATCTGTGTTTCCATCAGAGTTTCGGACACATCCATCTGATCATACGATGTACTACCCCGTTCTGGAATTCGTCTAGGAGGAATATCTGATAATCACAGGTATTAATAATAACAGGAGACAAATCCGTCTCAATCCCAATCCTGACCAGCTTACCTCTGATCAAGAATTGGTTCTGATCCAGTTTCATATAACACATATTACCGAATCATCTCCGATATCCAGGTAACATGTAGCTTAATACACAGTAACAACATACTGAAATCTTAGCAGATACAATGTTATTTCAACATTATATGCCTTTCTATGCCATATAAATCCAGGCAATAAAACATAATATCATGCTAGCATACATATAAATCATCAGTATATGAAATCACATGCTAGCACTCACATGCAGGGAAAGAAAACTCAATCTACCCCCCTCACTAACTCCTATCTCAGTGCTAAGGAACATACAATTCAAGGACCTACAGCTCTGATACCACCTGTTGTGGGGACCCGGACGCTAATCAAGTTCTTAATCATCATTGGGACTAATTAATCAATTATAAAACAGGTTCTAAAAATTTTTCTTTTTAAATTGCGGAACGTAGTGAAATAAAACATATATACATCTCTGTTTATAAAATTCAAATCCTGTATTACAAAACATTTATTCAAACTAGAGTTTAACAACTAATGTCAAGTGTTCAAACCCTATCTCAGATCAAAGTCCGAAGTCTCCACTCTAACTCGATCTCTCCTCATCTTCTCGACCCTGAACCTGTCCCACCTGTTGTCAAGTACACATACAGACAAGACAACAGTCGGATAAACCGGTGAGAATAACTCCCAGTATAAATCAATGAAACATGCAATCATATAAACAAATATAAAGCATGTAATCAGGTATCAACAATATGTAACAAATCTGAAACATAATCAATAACACACTGTCAACAATACTCGTAGCTACTAAATTCAGACTAGACTCAATCCTAGTCTAGGGATCCCGGTTCCAGAAGTTGGCCTGTATATATCGACTAACAGTAATAGAAAAGACTCCAGTTCTATCCACGTCGATATAGTATCGATTAACAGTAATAGAAAAGACTCCAGTTCTATCCACACCGATACAGTATCGATTAACAGTAATAGATGAAGCCCTGATTCTATCCACATTGATATATTATCGATTACCAGTAATAGAGCAAGCCCTGATTCTATCCACATTGATATGATATCGATTACCAGTAATAGAACAAAGTCCGATTCTATCCACATCGATATACCATCGATTAACAGTAATAGAAGGAACAATGAATCTATCCACATCGATATAATATCAATTAACAGTAATAGAAGAAGCTATGCGTCTATCCACATCGATATAATATCAACCAACAGTAATAGAAGAAGCTTTCAATCTATCCACATCGATAATCCAACATCCAGTGACAGTCTTTGGCACATCCGCCAATACACCATCTTATGACATCGTGCAATGTGCCCGTGGTGATCTCACCACTAACGGCACTTCTGTCATAAGACTACTCGTCTAATACCTGTAATCTATAACTCAAGAAAACAAGTATATCAATCAATCAATGCAAATATCAATGCAATAAAGTAAAGTATGTGATTTAGGGAAACCCAAGTCTAAACCGACTCAAGTCCATCTCCCAATACCACATTGACTTATACCTTTGTCTTCATGATCTGACGAAGACGAAGACCCCATTACACGTCTGTCCATGTCAATCTGAATTCACAATATCGAATAGACTGTGTCAATATACAGCTCAGTTCAAAGCCTTTTCTGATTAATATCGAATCAAGACACAATCCAATCCATATCGACGATATCACGATATAATCACAATCAATACTGAGTCTGATCAATATCAATTCGCTGATGTTTCGACGGTATGACAATACAATCTCAGTAACCCCGTCAATCCCAACATCACAGATATAATACAAAAACTCATAATTAATATCAATACCAAATTCTATATCAATTCTGTACAATCCCGCAATCCCGGTAATACAATATCAGTATAACAATTCAACAACTCATCTGATACCAATCTGACTAATATCAACATATCCAGTGATATAGTACAAATCAGATATCAATCCCAGTATCACAAAATCAATAATACCATGATTCCGATATCAGTTCAGTATAATTACAATCGAATTAACACTGAAATTCATAACAATTCCATACACAGTCCGTTCTTTAATCTGACTTCAGATATACGATGTCTACTATGTCAAGAGCATCATATCTAACTCCTATTCAATTTAGACAATATCATATATTCAAAACATGTCTAAATGTAGCAAAACTTACGTCCAGTTGTAGTCTACGTTGATAGGAACTCGGTACTGAAGTCGGATTTAAAATCTGACGGGCGGATCGCTCGTAAATCACGACAATAATCTTCGAAGAATTTTCCTCAAAGAATCCCTCGATTCTTCTTTTTTTCTTTGCTGATAACGTTTGTATGTATATATATATATATATACACCTCGCACACAAGAAACAAGTGGCGTCCTTACGTTCTGCATGACTGGCGCATATGCGCGCACAAATCCGCGCATATGCGCCAGTAGTTCTGTCCGAAACCCCTAGCTACTGGAGTTCTCGCGCATATGCGCGCTTCATCTCGCGCATATGCGCGACCCCTCGCGCAGATGCGAGGGTTTCTTCGCGCATGTGCGCGGGCCATTTGAGATGTTCGGTCGAACATCTCAGAGATGTTCGGTTGAACATCTTGGCTTATAATGTAACGATGTCCGACTTCTTCATTCAAATTCGTATGACCTCAATCATGTCAATTAATCAATAAATCATTTCAGATTAATCTCAAATTACAGTAATCATACCCAGATCATTTCGGATTACAGTAATTAAATTCTCGGGCATTACAGTTTTTGAAACCAATCATGCAACATGTATTTTAAATGTCTTCTCTCAGTCATAAATAACAAATAGACATTTAAAATCATAATTTAATCGTGAACATTTCATAAACATTTTAAACATAATCATAATATCGTAAAATAGCATTTCAGGCACTGCCATGACCTTTACTAATTTCCCGGTGTAAAAAGACCATTTTACCCCTGGACTCGACTTTTTACGAATTCGACTTTTTCTTGATTTCATGACTCTAAAATGTCCCAAATAATTATTTAAGCTTACCTGAATTTTTTCGTAATTTTATTTGGCCTACAACAATGACTTTTAATTTATTCTATAATTGAGACGTATTAATGCGTTTTAATCCCGAAAAATCCAAAACCTCAACATAAAATTCCTAAATCAGAAACTTAGACTTATAATACATATTCAAGCTTAAATATAATTTTTCATGATTTTATGAAGCTTAAAACTAGACTTTTCAATTAACTCGCTAATTAGCGTTTCGTGCGACGATTAAATCCCGAATAAATCCAAACTCATTATTTTGATCGCAAATTTTAAACATAGCATTTTTATAATTTATTCTACCCTCCCAAGTCATGATCCACCGCCGTGGACCATTGGATTCATTTTTGGTTCTTTAATTTCGAAATATGACACCTAAGTGAACCTACCGAGCCAACTCCCAATTTACTCGAGCCAAGCCCGAGCCACCTCGAGCCAAACCCTAGCTAACCCACCTAGGCACCTTATTGAACAAGCCCAAGCCCGTGACCAGCCCCTTAAGCCCTCGAAAAACCTGCTGTCAATTGGACCCGATTGCATGTGTGTGTGAGTGAGTCTCCTTGTATGTCTAGGACTCCTAATTGGTCTAGGACTCAACCATCCGAGCCACCACCGAGCCCAGCCAACCCCAACCTTCCCTGGACCGCGCCTGGACTCGACCCATACCAGCCCAGCCCCTTAAACCCCTCGCACGAGCCATCTGAATTGCACAGCAGCCTCGCGCCCATGCTTACTGCCATGCACTATCCTCTCGTTTCCTTGGACCAGCAGCCAACCCATCTGTCCCAGCCCCTAGGCCCGACCCATGCCCATCATCCTGGGACCCTAAGGACCTAGCCTGGCTCGCCCAAGCCAGCCGCGAGCCGCCCCTTTCCTTCCCTGCAACAGCTAAAGACTGCGCTACCCTTGCTTCTTCTCGGGTGGAGTCCTAGCTTGCTAGGACTCCTCCCCAGCCTCATGTCTCGAGTCCTAGCGTGGCTAGGACTCTTCCCTGACCCAGACCATGACACTGGCTAGCCCTGACTCCAAGCCAAGACCAAGCCAGCCTCTTACCCATGAAACCCGACCACCCCGAGCCTGTTACAGTAAAATAGATTTACAGCTTGTTTGCTTGCTCCTTATGTGATTTCCGTGAGTTTGATGTGTATGTAAGTGACTTTAATTCACATAATAACTTAACTTGATCAACCCTAAATGTCATGGCAGCCCCTCGACATGCAAGGAACACTTTAAAGAAATTAAAATCATGATTTTAGCATACTAGAGTGCATAAACCAAAAATTTCAGAAAACTTTTACATAATCTTCATGCATCCAATATTTAAAAGAGTTATATGATATAATGGATGGGAAAAGGAGACTAGGGTGTGCCTTTGCGTTAAATACGCTCGAGTATCCGTTGACGACGAAGAACGGGACGCAACCTTGGCTTTTATTTCCTTAGCACCATTCGAATTTCCCTTCTCAAATTGTGAGTTGTGTGTGCCGTGATACAAGAGAGGGGTGGGGAGAATTGGGAGAGAATTTAGAAAAGTGTCGTGTGATTTGTAAAGGGTTTGGGTGGGTTTTGAATATTAAATACTTAATTAAGTTACTAATTAAGCTTAGGCCCATTAGGTAGATTAATTAGGCCCAATAGTGCTTAATTAGAATTTAATCAAAATATTAAAAATAATTTTGTTTAATAAAGTTTGTGAATTTATTAGCCGGATTGCCAAAACGCTCGTATTTTTGTTGAAAAACCAACACCGATAAAATTTACGTCCCGGCGTATAAAATCACCTCAAAACCCCATATTTTCAAAAATAAGAAAAACATCACCCTTAATTAAAATAATTAAAAACAACTTTTAAATAAAAATCGTTTTCTATTTTTCAGCCCTCGGTCCCCGTTCCTCGATCGTCACTTGAATATTCCTTAAAAACATCATTTTAAAGCTATCATGTAGAAAATATAATTTAAACATGCAATTATGTACAACATAATTAATATTAATGCAATTAAAACAATTAATTAAAATACAAAGAATTTAATAATTGCATGCGCGTGGTTTGCGTGGACTTTAAAATTTTCGGGGAGTTACAGGGATTCTATTTTTGGATTACTTTATGGGCTAAACTTTGCTCCATATTGTTGTAATCTATTACTTGTCATCCTCAAACGGATGGACAAACTGAAGTTGTCAATAGAACTTTGGGAACATTTTTGCGTGCTATTCTTAAAAAGAACTTGGATTGACATTTCTATGGACTTTATTTTGGGGTAGCCTAGGACTAAGAAGGGGAGGGATTCTATTTTTGGATTATTTTATGGGCTAAACTTTGCTCAATATTGTTGTAATCTACCACTTGTCATCCTCAAACGGATGGACAAACTGAAGTTGTAAATAGAACTTTGAGAACACTTTTGCGTGCTATTCTTAAAAAGAACTTGGACTGACATTTCTATGCACTTTATTTTTGGGTTGCCTAGAACTAAGAAGGGGAGGGATTCTACTTTTGGATTACTTTATGGGCTAAACTTTTCTCAATATTGTTGTAATCTACTACTTGTCATCCTCAAACGGATGGACAAACTGAAGTTGTAAATAGAACTTTGGGAACACTTTTGCGTGCTATTCTTAAAAGAACTTGGACTGACATTTCTATGGACTTTATTTTGGGGTTGCCTAGGACTAAGAAGGGGATGGATTTTATTTTTGGATTACTTTATGGGCTAAACTTTGCTCAATATTGTTGTAATCTACTACTTGTCATCCCCAAACGGATGGATAAACTGAAGTTGTAAATAGAACTTTGGGAACACTTGTGCGTGCTATTCTTAAAAGAACTTGGATTGACATTTCTATGCACTTTATTTTGGGGTTGCCTAGAACTAAGAAGGGGAGGGATTCTACATTTGGATTACTTTATGGGCTAAACTTTGCTCAATATTGTTGTAATCTACTACTTGTCATCCTCAAACGGATTGACAAACTGAAGTTGTAAATAGAACTTTGGGAACACTTTTGCGTGCTATTCTTAAAAGAACTTGGACTGACATTTCTATGGACTTTATTTTGGGGTTGCCTAGGACTAAGAAGGGGATGGATTTTATTTTTGGATTACTTTATGGGCTAAACTTTGCTCCATATTGTTGTAATCTACTACTTGTCATCCTCAAACGGATGGACAAACTGAAGTTGTCAATAGAACTTTGGGAACACTTTTGCGTGCTCTTCTTAAAAGAACTTGGATTGACATTTCTATGGACTTTATTTTGGGGTTACCTAGGACTAAGAAGGGGAGGGATTCTACTTTTGGATTACTTTATGGGCTAAACTTTGCTCAATATTGTTGTAATCTACTACTTGTCATCCTCAAACAGATTATATGGGCAACAATATTGAGCAAAGTTTAGCCCATAAAGTAATCCAAAAATAGAATCCCTCACCTTCTTAGACCTAGGCAACCCCAAAATAAAGTCCATAGAAATGTCAGTCCAAGTTCTTTTAAGAATAGCACGCAAAAGTGTTCCCAAAGTTCTATTGACAACTTCAGTTTGTCCATCTGTTTGAGGATGACAAGTAGTAGATTACAAAAATATTGAGCAAAGTTTAGCCCATAAACTAATCCAAAAATAGAATCCCTCCCCTTCTTAGTCCTAGGCAACCCCAAAATAAAGTCCATAGAAATGTCAATCCAAGTTCTTTTTAAGAATAACACGCAAAAGTGTTCCCAAAGTTCTATTTACAACTTCAGTTTGTCCATCCGTTTGAGGATGACAAGTAGTAGATTACAACAATATGGAGCAAAGTTTATGTGGGGACCCGGGCTCTAATTCTTTTCTTTGGGATTAACACGGATCATTAATATAAAAAGTGGGTCAAATTTTTGCTTTTACATTAACTCAAATGAAAGTTAACATAAGAAGATTCTATGTTATTCAACAACATAGTATACAAACATAAGATGCAAATATGTCTGGTTCCAAACCATATTCGACAACTAGTAATTAAATACAGTACATGCCAAAAGTACAACTACTAGTTCTTCTGCTATGCCCGAGATCACCACGCTATGTCCATCTCTCATCCTCTGCGTGACCCAGATCCTGCCCCACCTGTTGTTATGCACACATACAGACATAACAACAGCCGGAAACTCCGGTGAGAACAAATCCCAGTATAAACATGTATACATGCATATAATCAATTAAACATGAATCATGCTATCATGAATGACATCATATGCACATGCAATGCAATGCGAATCAAACCATGTCTGGACTCGACTCGACTAGAACTCTAGGGATCCCGGTGTGAATAAGACGTCAATGACTGTCACCTACCCTCCCAATCGGGGTAACTGTACGTCTTATTCCTAGATTTCGGTCAGAACTGTATCAACGGCTGCAATAAGAGTAATGACTACTCCTAAGCTGAGATACACCGAACATCTAGATAGTTGACAATGACTGTCAACGACTCTCCTATCTTAAATGAAATGAATATCAATCTGTAAACAAAGAATGCTTATATTCATATCTGAATACCACAATGATCATATATATGTAAATACAATGCTAAAATTAAAGCATAATCATGTTACAAGATTTGAATATAATGTCTATAAACAATTCATAACATGATACCATATATACAATAATTCTAGTATGTGATTTTGGTTTGGGAAACTCAAATAATATCTTATTTGAGTTGTGGCTTCCCAAACAACATGACTTATACCTTTCTTGTTGAATTAAATCGAAGTCTCGAAGTCGGGATATAAACTTTGTCACTCCAAATCTGAAATGGCAATGTAGAGACATACAATATCAATTCCCAACTCAATTCAACACCTATCTAATTCTATATGTGATCTTGATACAGTCGGACGGCATAACGACATGATTTCTCAATACCGGTCTATCAAAATCTCATCATATATCAACATTATGCAATTCTCAACTCATAATCATCATAATATCTATGACAAGATCACACAGTCTGCATAATCTCATGCCAATATATGCTGGAAAATCGTAACAATTGCGCATGACATCCGATATTCAACCCGATAGTGAATATACGATGCTTACTATGCCAAGAATCCAATATAACTAACATATTACAATTTCTCCAACATTTATGATTCGAGACATGTTAGAATTACATAAAACTTACATCACCTTGTAGCCGTCGATGCGAGGAACAATAATCTAAGCTCGGAATACAAATCGGATGGCTAAATCATGAGATATCTTACCTCAAACCTTGAAGAAAACTTGAAGATTCCTAGAGAGAGTCTCGGTTCTCTGTGCTGGAAGTGAAGAAACACGAATCAGCACCATTCCATATATATACCATGCCATGTGTCACGTTAAGAAGAAAATGTGGACTTCTCGCATGCAGCACCGCGGGTGCGGTCATGTTAGCACCGCGGGTGCGCTATGCTCTCGGCCACAATTTCATTTTCCTAAAATGTAGACCGCGGGTGCGGTCTTTACAACACCGCGAGTGCGGTCTCGATACCGCGGGTGCGGTCTTGCTGCACCGCGGGTGCGGTGATGCTACGGAAATTTTGACCAACTTACTGTCTATGCACCGCGGGTGCGGTATGTCTTCGGCCATGCTTGCTCAAAATTCCATAATTCATGCAATAGTTTATACTTTCATCTTATGACATGCATTCTCATATCTTCCGAGTCGTACGTCAATGAAGACTAATAATCTCGAGCCTTACATTTCTCCCCCTCTAAGAAATGATTTCGTCCTCGAAATCAAATATCATTCTTTTAATGCAAGTATCAAAATAATAACATCAAAGTTAGATTAATACTTACATCATTGAAATAACTCGGGGTGTTTCTGTCGCATGTCGGCTTCTGTCTCCCATGTCGCTTCTTCAGTGCCGTGACGACTCCATTGGACTTTCACTAGAGGAATAGTCTTCGTTCTGAGCTTCTTTTCCTTTCGATCAAGAATCTGTATCGGTTGTTCAACGTAGCTTAAATTCTGATCAAGCTCAGCTTCATCAGGACGAATGACATGCGAAACATCAGGCATGTATTTACGCAACATCGATACATGAAAAACGTCATGTATCCCTGATAGAGAAGGAGGAAGAGCCAGTCGATATGCTCGATCACCAATCTTCTCTAGAATCTCGTAAGGACCGACGTATCTAGGAGACAACTTTCCACGCTTGCCAAATCTGACAACGCCTCTGAATGGGGAAATCTTTAGAAACACCCTGTCTCCTTGCTCAAATACTAACGGTCTACGTCTGATGTTGGCGTATTTCGCTTGTCTGTCTTGCGCCGTTTTCATCCTTTTCTGAATAACTTTCACTTTCTCTGTCATGTCACGAATCATATCTTGCCCAAGTTCTGGTACCTCTGAGATGTCATCCCAGTATAGCGGAGATCTGCACTTCTTGCCATATAACGCTTCAAACGGTGCCATCTCAATGCTCGTCTGATAGCTATTATTGTAAGAGAATTCACAAAGAGGTAGGGAATCTTGCCAACTAGTGCCAAAATCTAGCACCACGGCTCTCAACATATCCTCTAAAGTCTGGATAGTCCGCTCTGACTGTCCGTCTGTCTGAGGATGATACGCAGTACTCAGGTGTAATGTTGTACCTAAGGCCTGCTGTAGACTGTGCCAAAAGTGTGAAGTGAATCGTGGATCACGATCTGATACGATAGACTTCGGCACACCATGTAATCTGACTACCTCTCGAACATATAACTCCGCCATCTGATCATGTCTGTAGGTCATTCTGTATGGGATGAAACAAGCTGATTTGGTCAATCTGTCGATAACGACCCAAATCGCATCACAGCCTCGGGAAGATCGGGGTAACTTCGTTACGAAATCCATGGAAATGTGATCCCATTTCCATTCAGGAATAGACAAACTCTGAAGTAACCCTCCGGGCTTCTTCCTCTCGGCCTTCACCTGTTGGCAATTTAAGCATTTAGACACATATTTGGCGATGTCTGACTTCATCTGCTTCCACCAGAACTGTGTCTTCAAATCATTATACATCTTCCTGCCACCAGGATGGATGCTGAACCGACTGCAGTGCGCTTCGGACATAATCTGATGTCTCAAGTCTGAAACATCTGGCACTACAAGGCGGTTATTCACATACAGCACATGATCACGTACCTGATATTCTGATAAATGCCCTGATCTGACCATTTGAATCGATCTTTGCACATTCTGATCTGTTCGTTGTGCTTCTTTAATCCTCATGATCAAGTCTGGCTCAACTTGAATAACAGCAAGTCGTAGTGGCCTCCTATCTGTATCAAATTCTAATCCAGAGAAACAGCAATTTTCAACAAGCTTCGTAACACCTATCGTCGATAAGGATAAGGAACAAACCTTTCGACTTAAGGCGTCTACTGCTGCATTTGCCTTCCCTGGATAATATTTGATCTCGCAATCAAAGTCTTTTAATAGATCAAGCCATCTACGCTGCCTCATGTTCAACTCCGACTGAGAAAACAAGTACTTTAGGCTTTTATGGTCTGAATAGATCTCAAATTTCTCGCCATAAAGATAATGACGCCAGATCTTTAGTGCAAATACGATAGCCGCCAATTCAAGGTCATGAATGGGGTATCGAATCTCGTGAGTCTTCAACTGTCTTGAGGCATAAGCGACCACATGACTTCGCTGCATAAGAACACATCCCAAACCTCTGTGAGAGGCATCACAATATACAACGAAATTACCCGTACCTGAAGGAATCATCAAGACAGGTGCACTGGTCAGCCTCTTCTTCAATTCTAGAAAGCTCGACTCACACTCCTCAGACCATAGGAATGGCGCATTCTTCTGTGTCAATTGTGTGATTGGCTTGGCAATTCGGGAGAAATCTTGGATGAATCGTCTATTGTATCCTGCTAGACCCATGAAACTGCGTATTTCTGGCACAGAAGTCGGTCTCGGCCAATTGATCACAGCTTCCACTTTACTCGGATCTACCGAAATACCATCTCCAGATATAATATGTCCCAAAAAGACAACTCGATTCAACCAAAATTCACACTTTGACAATTTGGCATACAGTCTCTCATTTCTCAGTGTCTGCAACACAATTCTGAGATGCTCTGCATGCTCATTCCTATTCTTAGAATATACCAGAATATCATCGATAAAAACAATTACAAAATCATCCAAATATCTTTGAAAGATTTGATTCATCAAGCCCATAAATACCGCCGGAGCATTTGTTAAACCAAAAGGCATAACAATAAATTCGTAATGCCCATACCTGGTTCGAAATGCTGTCTTCGGTATATCTACATCTCGAACTCTGAGCTGATGATATCCGGATCGCAAGTCAATCTTAGAATACACAGAGGATCCTTGCAACTGATCAAATAGGTCATCGATCCTAGGCAAAGGATACTTATTCTTTATCGTCGCCTTATTCAGTTGCCTGTAATCAATACACAACCGCATCGATCCATCTTTTTTTCGCACGAATAGCACCGGAGCGCCCCAAGGAGATACACTGGGTCTGATATAACCCTTGGCTAGAAGATCTTCCAACTGTGCCTTTAATTCTTTCAACTCTATCGGTGCCATCCTATACGGAGCTCTCGAAATAGGAGTGGTACCTGGAATCAAATCATTACTAAAAACTACCTCTCGCGCCGGAGGTAACCCTGGAATCTCCTCTGGAAACACATCTGCAAATTCTCGTACTACTGGCAGATCTGCCAATGTCGGGCTAGATTTTTGTACATCTACCGCATACACAAGGAACCCATCTGCTCCTTTCTGTAACAACATACATAGACAAAGCCGAAATCAAGGGAATCCGAGATCTGGAACCCTTTCCGTAGAATTTCCACTCATCTGTCATTTCTGGTCTGAATCTGACAATCTTGTGGAAACAATCCACGGTGGCTCTGTACTTTGTTAACATGTCGATTCCAACAATACAATCAAAATCATCTAACCCGAGTACTATGCAATCTAGATCAATTTCATGACCCTCAAACCGTAAGATGCAATGTCTAACCGTGGTCACAGCTATCAAACCACTTCCTAACGGAGAAGTAATAGACACGACATCTAACAAAGACTCAACAGGCAGAGAATGCAACAATGCAAATCGTTCTGATATGAATGTATGCGATGCACCCGTATCTATCAATATATAATCAGGATAACCGCAAAGAGAACAGTTACCTGCAATGACATCATCTGGGGCATCTTGTGCTTGCTCTTCAGTCAAGGCAAATACTTGAGCCTGTTGTCTCTGAGGCTGACTCCCTGTCTGGCCACCTCTGGCTCGAGGCTGGGTCTGTGCAGGTGGCGGCTGAAATGAGTGAACAGATGAAGCTTGCCTCTCAGGCTGAGTCACTGAGGCAGACGACCCTGCAGCCTGAAATCTCGATGCATCACTTCTCTGAGGACAGACCTTGGCATAATGCCCCGGTTGCTTGCATATGTTACACCTGCCCACTACACCCTGACACTGTTCTGTGGCATGCTTACCTCCACACATACTGCCATACACACTCATCACCTGTAAACTCTGGCCAGGACCTCTCTGTCTTGACCCGCTGGAGCTCGAAGAACTGCTCCCTGCCCTCTTAAACTGTTTGCCCTTCGCTTTCAACTGATCTTTGCGTCCACTACTGCTACCACTACTTTCGAATCGAGGAGGATGTTGTGCTGGAGGTAGTGGCGGTCTCGGACTCGGAGCAACATATGGAACACTCCGTTGCCTAATCAATCCTGCTTCTGCTCCTTTGGCACGGTTCATTGCTTCAGCGAAATTATTGGGTCTCCCAGTATTAACCAATGTAAAGACATCAGGATTTAAGCCGTTTATAAACTGGTCTGCCATGGCCTCATCATTACCTGAAACGTGAGGTGCAAAGCGAAGCAAGTAAGAAAATTTAGCAACGTACTCTTCAATGTTCAATTGCCCTTGCCTCAGGTTTGCAAATTCAGCGCCTTTATCTTTACGGTAGGATATAGGGAAGAATCGCTGATAGAACTCCGTCTTGAATGCTTTCCGTGTAACCTCGGTGCCACGCTGTTCTAGGGCTCTCCTTATATTCACCCACCAATATTTAGCCACGTCTTGCAGTTGATGGCCAATGAGTTTCACTCGCTTCTCGTCACTATATTCCAGAGACTCAAATAACATTTCGATATCCTCCAACCAGCTTTCGCATTCAATTGCATTTTCTGTACCCTTTAACGTCGGTGGTCGGAATGACTGGAATCGCTTTAATAGAGTCTCCATGGGCGTAGCAGTGACATCAATCGTATCTCCGGATGTGCTACCCTGTTCTGGCGCTGGTGGTCGTATTGGCACAACTGCTCTTCTAGGAGGCATGTATCTAATAATCCAACTGATTAGAATACAAGATATATAGCTGTCTCAGCCCTCCTCTAGTCAGTTACCTCTGATCTAGAATCGGTTCTGATCCAGTCTTAACCAATGCATGCTGTAATCAATCAAATAACAAACAACATGTAACAAGGAAAGCAATAAACATGCTAGCACATCATAGAGCAAGGAAGAAGTCTCGATCTACCCCGCTCATTCTATCTTATCTCAGTCTACAGAACCTATGGCTCTGATACCACCTGTTGTGGGGACCCGGGCTCTAATTCTTTTCTTTGGGATTAACACGGATCATTAATATAAAAAGTGGGTCAAATTTTTTCTTTTACATTAACTCAAATGAAAGTTAACATAAGAAGATTCTATGTTATTCAACAACATAATATACAAACATAAGATGCAAATATGTCTGGTTCCAAACCATATTCGACAACTAGTAATTAAATACAGTACATGCCAAAAGTACAACTACTAGTTCTTCTGCTATGCCCGAGATCACCACGCTATGTCCATCTCTCATCCTCTGCGTGACCCAGATCCTGCCCCACCTGTTGTTATGCACACATACAGACATAACAACAGCCGGAAACTACGGTGAGAACAAATCCAGTATAAACATGTATACATGCATATAATCAATTAAACATGAATCATGCTATCATGAATGACATCATATGCACATGCAATGCAATGCGAATCAAACCATGTCTGGACTCGACTCGACTAGAACTCTAGGGATCCCGGTGTGAATAAGCCGTCAATGGCTGTCACCTACCCTCCCAATCGGGGTAACTGTACGTCTTATTCCTAGATTTCGGTCAGAACTGTATCAACGGCTGCAATAAGAGTAATGACTACTCCTAAGCTGAGATACACCGAACATCTAGATAGTTGACAATGACTGTCAACGACTCTCCTATCTTAAATGCAATGAATATCAATCTGTAAACAAAGCATGCTTATATTCATATCTGAATATCACAATGATCATATATATGTAAATACAATGCTAAAATTAAAGCATAATCATGTTACAAGATTTGAATATAATGTCTATAAACAATTCATAACATGATACCATATATACAATAATTCTAGTATGTGATTTTGGTTTGGGAAACTCAAATAATATCTTATTTGAGTTGTGGCTTCCCAAACAACATGACTTATACCTTTCTTGTTGAATTAAATCGAAGTCTCGAAGTCGGGATATAAACTCTGTCACTCCAAATCTGAAATGGCAATGTAGAGACATACAATATCAATTCCCAACTCAATTCAACACCTATCTAATTCTATATGTGATCTTGATACAGTCGGACGGCATAACGACATGATTTCTCAATACCGGTCTATCCAAATCTCATCATATATCAACATTATGCAATTCTCAACTCATAATCATCATAATATCTATGACAAGATCACACAATCTGCATAATCTCATGCCAATATATGCTGGAAAATCGTAACAATTGCGCATGACATCCGATATTCAACCCGATAGTGAATATACGATGCTTACTATGCCAAGAATCCAATATAACTAACATATTACAATTTCTCCAACATTTATGATTCGAGACATGTTAGAATTACATAAAACTTACATCACCTTGTAGCCGTCGTGTGGGGACCCGGGCTCTAACTCTATTCGTTTGGGATTTAATTGGATCTTTGTTCGAAAATGTGGGTCAAAATTTTTGCTTTTAACATTAATTTAAATGTATTAACGAAATCATCACATGTCTCAATAGAAATTAAATAACGTAATGTACATACAAGTCTGTGCGTACAAACATACACTAGTGTTCAATAACAACTACAAACATAAGTGCTACAAGTCCAGTAGGAAACACTAGGAATCCTCCACGCCCGAGATCTCCACGCTATCAACTCTCTCTTCCTCGTCGTGACCCTGATCCTGCCCCACCTGTTGCCATGCACACATACAGACACGACAACAGCCGGATAACTCCGGTGAGAACATATCCCAGTATAAAACATGGATGCATGCAATGTCATAATCATGTACAAAAGAATAGACTATATCAAGTAACATGAATAAAATCTACACATGTAGAAGAATACAAATCTGTATTCAACATTTAAATCTTGACTCGACTCATTTCTAATCTAGTGATCCCGGTGTGAATAAGACGGTCTGTTACCTACCCAACCACTCGGGGCAACGGTACGTCTTATTCCTAGACTTCGGTCAACTTTGTATCGAGGGTCTACACATATAGCAAATCTGCTCCTATGCGTCGATACACCGAAACGTCTAGTTTTGGCAAGTCTGCCAATCTCTCCTATCTCAGGACTCGAATATAAATCAATAAACAAGGCATTACATAATCAAATGTAATAACAATCTAGTATGTGATTTAGGGAAACTCGTATCAAATCTGAATCGAGTTGTGCAATCCCGTGACCACATGAATTATACCTTTCTTGCCGAATCGTCGGTGTCGTCGTCGAAGTCTCGAGTTCACAATAGCCAATACAAATCTGAAATGGCATAGTCCAGGTGCACTCTATCAATATACATCTCAAACAACTCAATAAACATAGCTGAAATCGGTTTCAATACAATTTGACGGCGTAACGGTGTAATTCTCGGTACCGGTCAACTCAATCTCAACAAAACAATATATACAATAGCCACAACTCATAATCTTCATAATATAACATGCTCAATTCTTCCAATCAATATCGATATACATGCTGGAAATTCGCAAGGCTCATATACGGTGTCCGAAAATCGATCTGATAACAAATATACGATGCTCGGTATACCAAGAACACATATTTCTAACAAAATCATAATTTCCCCAATACATAGATTTCGAACCATGCTGAAAATAATCGAAACTTACATCCTTAGCTAGCCCTCGTTGCAAGGATCATGAATCTACACTCGGAATTAAAATCAGAACACAAGATCATTTAAAATCTCGACCTCAAGATCAAAGGACATGAAGTTTTCCTCCCAAGGTGCTCTCGGTTCTGCTGATGGGAAATGAAAGAATGAAGTGTCAATGCAAGGTATTTATATAGCATGCCATGTGTCAACACGAAATTCAAAAGTGGCAATCTCGCATGCAGACCGCGGGTGCGGTAACTCAGGAGCACGGGTGCGCTGTGTTCACGGCGACATTTTATTTCCTGAAATTCAATGACCGCGGGTGCGGTCCTTACATGATCGCGGGTGCGGTCTTGCTAACACCGCAGGTGCGGTGTCTGTTCGCACAAATTCACCAATTTCCGTCACCTACACCGCGGGTGCGGTAGTCTTAGCACCGCGGGGGCGGTGTGGCTTCGGCCATGCTTCAAAAAATTCCACTCTAAATGTCATGCATTACCATAGCTTCGAGTCAACATCAATGACAACCGATAATTCTCGAGCCTTACATTTCTTCCCCTCTTAGACGAGAGTTCGTCCTCGAACTCATAAGCAAGTAATCATGCATGTATATACAAAATTGTAAAGTCAAAACGGGAAGAAAGATTCACATCATAAAAATAATTCGGGATGCCTCTATCTCATCTCAGACTCCGTCTCCCAAGTTGCTTCCTCGATGCCATGACGACTCCATTGAATCTTCACTAACGGAATAGTCTTTGTCCTGAGCTTCTTTTCTTTCCGATCAAGAATCTGTATCGGTCTTTCAACGTAGCTCAAGGTCTGATCTAGCTCGGCTTCGTCAGGTTGAATGACATGAGAATCATCCCGCATATATTTGCGCAACATCGATACATGAAAAACATCATGTATACCGGACAGTGAAGGAGGAAGAGCAAGTCTGTAAGCTCGATCGCCAATCTTCTCAAGAATCTCATACGGACCGATGTATCTAGGAGACAACTTTCCTCGCTTGCCAAATCTGACAACGCCTCTGAAAGGTGAAATCTTCAGAAATACTCTGTCTCCCTGTTCGAATACTAACGGTCTGCGTCTAATATTGGCGTACTTCGCTTGCCAATCCTGTGCCGTCTTCATTCGCTTCTGAATGATCTTCACTTTCTATGTCATCTCACGAATCATATCAGGCCCCAACACTGGTACCTCAGAAATATCATCCCAGTACAACGGAGATCGGCACCTCTTTCCATATAAAGCTTCGAACGGTGCCATCTCAATGCTAGTCTGATAGCTGTTGTTGTATGAAAACTCACACAACGGCAATGAATCTTGCCAACTAGTACCAAAATTTAGTACTACAGCTCTCAGCATGTCCTCTAAAGTTTGGATAGTCCGCTCTGACTGTCCGTCTGTCTGAGGATGATAAGCAGTGCTCAGGTGTAAAGTCGTACCCAAAGCCTGATGCAGGCTGTGCCAAAAGTGAGAAGTGAATCGTGGATCCCGATCTGATACGATCGACTTCGGCACACCGTGTAATCTGACGACCTCTCTGACATACAACTCTGCCATCTGATCGTGTCGATAGATCATTCTATATGGAATAAAGCACGCTGATTTGGTTAATCTGTCAATGATGACCCAAATCGAATCACAGCCCCGGGATGATCGAGGTAACTTCGTCACGAAATCCAAGGAAATGTGGTCCCATTTCCATTCAGGAACAGACAAATTCTGAAGTAAACCTCCGGGCTTCTTTCTCTCTGCCTTCACCTGCTGGCAATTCAGGCACTTAGACACAAATTCTGCAATGTCTGTCTTCATCTGCTTCCACCAGAATTGTGTCTTCAAGTCGTTATACATCTTCCTGCCACCAGGATGAATGCTGAACCGACTACAGTGTGCCTCCGACATAATCTGTCGTCTCAAATCTGAAATCTCTGGCACTACTAAACGGTTATTCATATATAGAACGGAATCTCTGACCTGATATTCTGAGATATGTCCAGCTCTGACCATATCAATCGATTTCTGCACACTCGGATCAGTCCTCTGCGCTTCTTTGATCCTCAAAATCAGATCTGGCTCAATCTGTGACACCCTGACCCGATACAATTAAAATACAGCGGAATTTAAAATTTTCTTTCAAACATGGAAGGAGTTTCAAAATACATTTTATAAAAGTGTTTACAAAATAACAACATGATCATTCCAATGACATAACAAAATACAAAATATCATTAGTGTGATCATGTTACAAAATGGTACAAAATAAACATCCTTCCAATCTTCGTATGCATATGACCCCCATCCACAGTCAACGTCCCGGTCCGTCGCTCTTATCTGCATCACATGAAAATAACTGAAATGAGAATAAATCTCAGCAAGTGGAACTCTTATATAACAATGATACATAGTATACACTGTAAAACATGGCTTTTAAATCATAAATACCATCGACTCTGAAACATGAATAACGTAGCAATAACTGTAGCAATAGCAATGGCAATAGATAGCAAAACGATGGTATTTCTCTTTTCTATGGTTGGATTGATATCAATAGTATCTGTGACTGTGGTTGCCAATATCCCATCGATATAAATCGATAACTGTGAGGGGATAGAAGCCTATGGTCGATGATCATCTAATTGCATGCAATGCTATGGCTATGATTAATCAATCCAATAAAACATTTGAATTCTCAATAGCATTTAAGGCCGTCGTTTCGCAATCTCATAATATCTCTTGTATTCCCTTTTTAACAATAGTGAGACATCAATGCCTCCAATAGATAATCAATGAAATCAATACATAACAATGGATCAATGGAAGGGAATAACACTTTGAAACCTTTAAAACACAATACATATAATATCATGTGAGCAAAAAGGATGAAATTCCACTTACAAACCAATAGAACACCTCCAACTATACTCTTGGTACACCACCTACAACAATAATCCATAAATAACACCAATATCAAGACTAAATCCAAAAGTCCATGCTAAATAATCCATAGAACCATCAAAACATCAAATCCAAAATAACCCTTAACTCGAAACCTCATTAGAATCGCACCAAAAACTTACCTAAGCTTCCTTATACCACGGAGAACGATGATCTCAAGTCGGAAATCGAAACAAAGCCAAGAATCAAAGGTGGGAAGCAATTGAAATGGATGAAAACCCTTGCCAAAAGAGAGAAAATCGGAAATGGAGGAAAGAAGATAAGGTAGGTATGGCCAAAAACTCCCAAAAAGTCACTTAAAAACTCGCCCATACTTACACCGCGGGTGCGGTCACACAAGCACCGCGGGTGCGCTAAGCTCACGACAACCAAAATAAATCCCATTCACGAACACCGCGGGTGCGGTGCTACAATTACCGCGGGTGCGGTCTCACCGCGGGTGCGGTCCTTGCACTGCCGCGGGTGCGGTGATGCCACGGCCCTCCAAAACCAAAATCATGAATAGTACACCGCGGGGGCACTCATCTAAGAGCGCGGGTGCACTCTACTCACGGCAATGAACAGTAACAAAACAACTAAAAATCGATTCGAAACGCTGAAACGAACAATCAACACCAACTAACACCTCAAATAAATAATAACCAATAATACTATAGCCCAAAACACAACTATAATCATCTAATCACAAAACCCAATTAACACAATAAAGCTTAAACCGTACCGTACACCGGGCTCGGCTATTACAATCTCCCCTCCTTAGAGGAATTTCGTCCTCGAAATTGACGTCACGGCACGAACAACTCAGGATACCTCTCTCTCATCTCAGTCTCTGGTTCCCACGTAGCCTCCTCAATCAAATGGTTCCTCCAAAGGACTTTAACGATGCCGATCTCTTTGTTCCTCAGAACTCTAACTGTGCGATCCAGAATCTGAATCAGAATCTCATGGTAAGTCAAACTCGGCGTCAAGTCCAATGGCTCATGGCGAAGAACATGGGAAGGATCTGCAATATACTTCCTGAGCATCGATACGTGAAACACATTATGGACTCTGTCAAGATCGGGCGGTAGGGCTAATCTGTAGGCTCGGTCACCCACTCTGTCCAATATCTCGAATAGACCAATGAATCTAGGGCTCAACTTGCCCTTCTTGCCAAATCGCATCACACCCTTGAGAGGTGCTATCTTCAGAAAAACATGATCGCCAACCTCGCACTGCAAAGGTCTACGACGAACGTCTGCATAGCTCTTCTGTCTGGACTGAGCAGTCTTCATCCTCTCTCTGATAACTGCAACAACATCGGCAGTCTGTTGGACCAACTCGGGACCCAACATCTTCCTCTCACCAACCTCATCCCAAAACAAAGGGGATCTGCACTTCCTGCCATAAAGTGCCTCATACGGTGCCATGCCAATCGTTGCCTGGTAGCTATTGTTGTACGTGAACTCCACAAGAGGCAACTTGGAATCCCAGCTACCAGAATAGTCAATAGTACAAGCTCTGAGCATATCCTCCAGAATCTGAATGACTCTCTCCGACTGACCGTCGCTCTGAGGATGATAAGCTGTACTGAAAGCTAATCGAGAACCCATAGCTCTGTGCAAACTCTTCCAGAACTCTGAGGTAAATCTAGGGTCACGATCAGACACAATCGACACGGGCACACCATGAAGTCTAACAATCTCTGCAATGTAATCCTCGGCATACTGAGACATCGAATACGTCGTCTTGACTGGGAGAAAGTGCGCTGACTTGGTCAATCTATCAACAATAACCCAAATGGAATTGAAACCCTTCTGCGTCCTGGGTAAACCAGTCACGAAATCCATAGTGATATGCTCCCACTTCCACTGAGGAATCGGCAAAGAAAGCAATGTCCCAGCAGGTCTCTGGTGCTCAATCTTTACCTGCTGACAAGTAAGGCACTGAGAAATGAACAAAGCAATATCTCTCTTCATACCTGGCCACCAGTAGAGTCGACGAAGATCCTGATACATCTTCGTACTGCCTGGATGAATCGAATAAGGTGCGGTATGAGCCTCTGTCAAGACATCTCTACGAATATCGTCGCCAGAAGGAACACAAATGCGGCCTCTGAAAGTTACCAAATCATCACCATTCAGACTAAACTCTGAATTCCCTCTAGCCTCGGCTCTAGCTCTCAACTCTGCCAACTGAACATCAGTCGACTGCTCTCTACGGATCCTGTCCGTCAATGTAGATCGAATGACCAACGCTGAAAAGCGAGCAATGGTCCCTGGAATCACCAGATCAATCTCCTCTCTCTGCAAATCCATCAACAATGGTCTCTGAATCAAAGAACTCAATGAAGCACTCGACTTGCGGCTCAAAGCATCAGCCACAACATTCGCCTTCCCTGGGTGATAACTGATCGTCACATCGTAATCCTTGACAAGCTCTAACCACCTCCTCTGTCGCATATTGAGCTCTTTCTGCGAGAACAGATACTTCAAACTCTTGTGGTCTGTGAAGATCTCACACTTTTCGCCATACAGATAATGTCTCCAAATCTTAAGGGCGAAAACCACAGCTGCAAGCTCCAAATCGTGCGTCGGATAATTCTTCTCATAATCCTTCAACTGGCGAGACGCATAGGCAATGACCTTACCTCGCTGCATCAACACTGCACCAAGGCCTCTCTTCGACGCATCGGTATAGACCACAAAATCCTCTGAACCACTGGGCAAAGAAAGAACAGGAGCTGTCGTCAATCTGTCCTTCAACTCCTGAAATGCACTCTGGCAATCGATAGACCACTCGAACTTCACAGTCTTCCTCGTCAGATTGGACAATGGCAGGGCAATCTTGGAGAAACCTGAAATGAAACGACGATAGTAACCCGCCAAACCGAGGAAACTGCGTACCTCAGAAACAGTGGTAGGAATAGGCCAACTCCGAATCGCCTCTATCTTCAACGGATCAACAGCAATGCCATCTCTCGAAACCACATGGCCTAGAAAAGAAATCTGATCTAGCCAAAACTCACACTTCTTCAACTTGGCAAACAACCTCTTCTCTCGCAACAACTGAAGCACCACTCTGAGATGCTCTGCATGAAGCTCTCTGGATTTGGAATAGATCAGGATATCGTCGATGAAAACAATAACGAAGCTATCCAGATAAGGCTTGAACACACGGTTCATCAGATCCATGAAGACTGAAGGGGCATTGGTCAACCCAAAAGACATGACAAGAAACTCATAGTGACCGTACCTGGTCCGGAAAGCTGTCTTAGGGATATCAGACTCCCTAACCTTCAACTGATAGTAGCCAGACCGAAGATCAATCTTCGAGAACACAGTAGCACCATGGAGCTGATCAAACAAATCATCTATCCGAGGCAACGGATACTTGTTCTTGACAGTTACTTTGTTAAGCTCCCTGTAGTCGATACACAGTCGCAAAGAACCATCCTTCTTCTTGACAAATAGAACCGGAGCTCCCCAAGGCGAAGAACTCGGACGAATAAAGCCCTTGTCTAAAAGATCCTGCAACTGAGTCTTCAATTCCTTCATCTCGGTAGGGGCCATCCGGTACGGAGCCTTAGAAATAGGAACCGTACCTGGAGCTAAATCGATCACAAACTCAACATCTCTATCCGGCGGCAAACCCGGAACATCATCCTCAAACACATCAGCAAACTCCCTCACCACATCAATATCATCTACATTCAACTTAATCAATCTATCAACATCCACAATAGAAGCAAGAAACCCATCGCAACCTCTACACAACAATCTCTCAGCCTCAAAGCAAGAAATAAAAGGAAGGACCAGCGAAGTACCTGTGCTGGCGAGCGCTCCTCCCTGGCCATCATCTGCAAAAGTCACCTTCTTAGCAACACAATCGATAACTGCACGGTAAGTCGAAAGCCAATCCATGCGAAGAATAACATCGAAGGCAACCATAGGGATAACAATCAAATCAGCGAATACAACTCGCTCCTCAATACGAACAGGGCACGCAAAGACAATTGATGTCGGGCACAAGACATCCCCCGAAGGTAAAACAACATTAAGCTGAATGGGAAGAACAGAAGGAACTATACCCAAAGATCTCAAAAATAATTCAGACATAAAAGAATGAGTAGCACCAGTATCAATCAAAGTAGTAGCTACTCTACCTGAAATCAAAATAGTACTAGAGATCAATGAAGAATCACGATTAATACCTTCCTTGGTCATCGCAAAGATACGACCCTGCACCTTCCCTTGGCTATCTCCCCTCGGGCAATTCCTAGCAACGTGGCCCGCCGCGCCACAACGAAAACAAGTATGAGTGCCCAATCTGCACTCTCCTCGATGATGCTTACCACACTTTGGACACAGTGGCTTCTCGGGATCAAATGGAACTGGCGGTGGTCTAGAACTCGGCTCCATCTTGCCCTTGCCCTTGAAACGATCCCTGCCCCTCTGATTCGAACCCTGGCCTCTCTGAGCAATGGCCTGGTGTCTCTCCTGCCTCTCCCTGGCGATGTCCTTCTCGTCTTGCTCGGCCAACAATGCTTTGGACACAATCTCCTTGAAAGTAACAGCTTTGGACATGTTCATATCACGACGAATCTCCGCTCTAAGGCCTCGAATGAAATGAGCGCCCTTGTCCTTGTCGTTCGAAGCAATATACGGAGCAAATAGGCAACCCTCCTCGAACTTCAGAATATACTGGCCAACATCCAAGCTCCCCTGTCTAAGTTCCAAGAACTTCGTAACCTTCCTCGCTCGAAGTGCGTCGGGGAAATACTTGTCGTAGAACAAGTCAGTGAACTCTGACCACTTCAGTGTCGCAACATCAACTCCAACTTTCGTAGCATTCCACCAAATGCGGGCAGCCTTAACCAACATGAACACTGCACAGCTAATCCTGTCTTTGTCCTCATACTGGAGATGATCGAAGATAGCTTCAAGCGCCTTGACCCACTCGACAGCAACTAGAGGATCGGTGCTACCTGCGAATTCCGGTGGATCCATTCTCTTAAAAGAAGAAAAGACGGCATCAGTGCCAACAGCCTGAGCAACTTGACCTCTCACTTGGCCTCGACCCTGTCCTGCTCCTTGCAATCGGAGCAACTGCTGAATCTGATCGCTATGCACCTTAGCCTGCTCCTTAAGCAACTTGCCGAACTCGTCGACAACTCTCGAGGAAGAACTATCCTCACCCTCTGCCGCCTTACGCTTAGGAGGCATACTCTACAATTGCTCACAAGACACCAATCAATATATAACAATGGATAGATGCAAGAAAACATACCCGGACAGTTGAAAGTAGACGAAGTCATATGCATTGGTCCGAAGAACACCGCTCTGATACCACTAAATGTGACACCCTGACCCGATACAATTAAAATACAGCGGAATTTAAAATTTTCTTTCAAACATGGAAGGAGTTTCAAAATACATTTTATAAAAGTGTTTACAAAATAACAACATGATCATTCCAATGACATAACAAAATACAAAATATCATTAGTGTGATCATGTTACAAAATGGTACAAAATAAACATCCTTCCAATCTTCGTATGCATATGACCCCCATCCACAGTCAACGTCCCGGTCCGTCGCTCTTATCTGCATCACATGAAAATAACTGAAATGAGAATAAATCTCAGCAAGTGGAACTCTTATATAACAATGATACATAGTATACACTGTAAAACATGGCTTTTAAATCATAAATACCATCGACTCTGAAACATGAATAACGTAGCAATAACTGTAGCAATAGCAATGGCAATAGATAGCAAAACGATGGTATTTCTCTTTTCTATGGTTGGATTGATATCAATAGTATCTGTGACTGTGGTTGCCAATATCCCATCGATATAAATCGATAACTGTGAGGGGATAGAAGCCTATGGTCGATGATCATCTAATTGCATGCAATGCTATGGCTATGATTAATCAATCCAATAAAACATTTGAATTCTCAATAGCATTTAAGGCCGTCGTTTCGCAATCTCATAATATCTCTTGTATTCCCTTTTTAACAATAGTGAGACATCAATGCCTCCAATAGATAATCAATGAAATCAATACATAACAGTGGATCAATGGAAGGGAATAACACTTTGAAACCTTTAAAACACAATACATATAATATCATGTGAGCAAAAAGGATGAAATTCCACTTACAAACCAATAGAACACCTCCAACTATACTCTTGGTACACCACCTACAACAATAATCCATAAATAACACCAATATCAAGACTAAATCCAAAAGTCCATGCTAAATAATCCATAGAACCATCAAAACATCAAATCCAAAATAACCCTTAACTCGAAACCTCATTAGAATCGCACCAAAAACTTACCTAAGCTTCCTTATACCACGGAGAACGATGATCTCAAGTCGGAAATCGAAACAAAGCCAAGAATCAAAGGTGGGAAGCAATTGAAATGGATGAAAACCCTTGCCAAAAGAGAGAAAATCGGAAATGGAGGAAAGAAGATAAGGTAGGTATGGCCAACAACTCCCAAAAAGTCACTTAAAAACTCGCCCATACTTACACCGCGGGTGCGGTCACACAAGCACCGCGGGTGCGCTAAGCTCACGGCAACCAAAATAAATCCCATGCACGAACACCGCGGGTGCGGTGCTACAATTACCGCGGGTGCGGTCTCACCGCGGGTGCGGTCCTTGCACTGCCGCGGGTGCGGTGATGCCACGGCCCTCCAAAACCAAAATCATGAATAGTACACCGCGGGGGCACTCATCTAAGAGCGCGGGTGCACTCTACTCACGGCAATGAACAGTAACAAAACAACTAAAAATCGATTCGAAACGCTGAAACGAACAATCAACACCAACTAACACCTCAAATAAATAATAACCAATAATACTATATCCCAAAACACAACTATAATCATCTAATCACAAAACCCAATTAACACAATAAAGCTTAAACCGTACCGTACACCGGGCTCGGCTATTACACAATCTGAATCGCAGCAAGTCGCAACGGTCTACTATCTGTATCAAATATCAATCCAGACAAGCAACAATCTTCCACTAAATTCGATACACCTACAGTCGACAAGGAAAGAGCACATACCTTTCGACTCAAGGCGTCTGCCGCTGCATTTGACTTTCCTGGATGGTACTTGATCTCGCAATCAAAATCTTTCAGCAGATCAAGCCATCGTCGCTGCCTCATGTTCAACTCTGACTGAGAAAAGAGATATTTCAGGCTCTTATGATCGGAATAGATCTCAAATTTCTCGCCATACAGATAATGACGCCAGATCTTAAGTGCAAAAACAATCGCCGCCAATTCAAGATCATGAATCGGATAACGAGTCTCGTGCGGCTTCAGCTGTCTAGAGGCGTATGCTATCACGTGCCCTCGCTGCATAAGAACACATCCTAACCCTCTGTGAGATGCGTCACAGTATACAACGAACTCACCTGTACCTGCAGGAATCGTCAAGACAGGCGCACTAGTCAGCCTCTTCTTCAGCTCTACAAAACTGGCTTCACAATCTTCGAACCACACAAATGGCATATTCTTCTGTGTCAACTGGGTGATAGGCTTCGATATACTGGAGAAATCTCGGATAAAACGACGATAATACCCGGCTAGACCCATGAAACTGCGTATCTCAGGCACAGAAGTCGGTCTCGGCCAACTGATCACAGCCTCAACTTTACTCGGATCTACCGCAATACCATCTCCCGATATAATGTGCCCCAAGAAGACAACCTGTCTCAGCCAGAATTCACACTTGGACAGTTTGGCATACAACCGCTCATTTCTCAAAGTCTTCAATACAATTCTCAGGTGATCTGCATGCTCAGTCAAACTCTTCGAATACACCAAAATATCATCAATGAAAACAATAACAAACTCATCTAAATAGCTCTGAAAAATACGGTTCATCAAACTCATGAAAACCGCTGGTGCATTCGTCAAACCGAAAGGCATAACAACAAACTCATAATGTTCATACCTGGTTCGGAATGCAGTCTTCGGAATATCAACGTCTCTAACTCGGAGCTGATGATACCCTGATCTCAAATCAATCTTCGAATATACCGAAGATCCCTGTAACTGGTCAAATAAGTCGTCGATGCGCGGCAAAGATACTTGTTCTTCACTTATGCCTTGTTCAACTGTCTATAATCGATACACAATCGCATCGAACCATCTTTCTTTCGAACGAAAAGCACCGGAGCACCCCAAGGTGATACACTGGGTCTGATATATCCCTTGGACAGAAGATCCTCCAACTGTGCTTTCAACTCTTTCAGCTCTATCGGTGCCATCCTATACGGAGCTCTCGAAATAGGAACAGAACCGGGCATAAGATCTATGCTGAAATCAACCTCTCGAACCGGAGGCAACCCTGGAATCTCATCAGGAAAAACATCTCCAAACTCGCAAACCACTGGCAAATCTGCCAATGCTGGGCTCGACTTCAGTAAATCTACTGAATATACGAGAAAACCCTCTGCTCCTCTCTGAAGCAGTCTACTCATAGTCAGAGCAGATACTAAGGGAATCCGAGATCTGGAACCCTTGCCGTAGAATTTCCACTCATCTGTCATCTCGGGTCTGAATCTGACAATTTTGTGGAAACAATCTACCGTGGCCCTGTACCTGATTAACATGTCTATACCAACTATACAGTCAAAATCAGCTAAACCAAGTACTACACAATCAAGATCAATCTCATGCCCCTCAAACTGAAGCATACAGTGTCTAACAGTAGTCACAGATATCAAACCACTCCCCAACGGAGAAGCTATAGACACTACTGTCGACAACGACTCCACAGGCAATGAATGTCTCAATGCAAAATGTTCAGATATAAATGTATGAGATGCCCCTGTGTCAATCAACACATATGCAGGATAACCGCAAAGAAAACAGCTACCTGCAATGACGTCATCTGGCGCCTCCTGCGCCTGCTCCTCTGTCAGGGCAAAAACACGTGCCTGCTGTCTGGGAGGCTGACTCACCGTCTGACTACCTCCTGGTCTCTGCTGGGTCTGTGTAGAGGGTGGCTGGAAGGAGTGTACAGAAGATGCCTGTCTCTCCATCTGTGGCGCTGGTGCTGATGATCCGGTGCTCTGGAATCGTTGTGCACCTCTCTGGAGACAAACTCTAGCGAAGTGTCCCTGTTGCCTACAGATGTTGCAGCGTCCCATAACTCCTTGACACTGCTCCGTCGCATGTCGCCCTCCGCACGAACCACAGTATGCGCCACTATACTCTGACCCCTGACCTCCTTGTCGAGATCCACTCGAACTCGATGAACTACTCCCAGATTTCTTAAACTGTTTGCCTTTAGCCTTCAGAAATTCCTTCTTACCACTACCACTAGCTCCGCTGTCAAAACGAGGAGGAGGTGGTGGAAACTGTACGGTAGTAGGCTGTGGCGGTCTCTGCCCCTGAACACCGTAGGAAGCCCCTCGCTGCCTGATCAAGCCAGCCTCGGCTCCCTTCGCTCGGTTCAGTGCCTCTGAAAAAGTACTAGGCCGGCCCGTGTTCACCAAAGTAAAGACGTCGGGATTCAGCCCGTTGATGAACTGATCGGCCACTGCCTCATCGTTCCCGGCCACATGCGGTGCAAATCGTAGCAATGCAGAAAATTTAGCAACATACTCCTCAATGTTCCACTGTCCCTGCTTCAGATTCGCAAATTCTGCTCCCTTATCTTTCCGGTAGGAGACGGGGAAGAAGCGCTGATAGAACTCATCTTTGAAGACTTTCCACGTAATGTCAATGCCTCGGTGCTCCAAGGCTCTCTTCGTAGTCAACCACCAGCTCTTGGCAACCTCCTGCATTTGATGCCCTATCAGTTTCACACGTCGCTCATCGGTATAGGCCAACGATTCAAACAACATCTCGATATCATCAAGCCAGCTCTCGCACTCTACTGCACTCTCTGTGCCCTTCAGGGTAGGCGGATGAAAAGACTGAAATCTCTTCAATAAGGTCTCCATCGGCGTAGCAGTGACATCCATCTGTGCACCGGATATGCTACCCTGCTCTGGCTGTGGCACTCGTCTAGGCGGCATAAATTTGATTATCAAACTGATTAGTACACAACCAAAATCATCTGTCTCAGCCCTCCTCTGATCATAGACTCTGATCGAGAATTGGTTCTGATTCGGGCTTGAAATGCTGTAAATCAATTCAGATAATACAACACCACATATAATAGGGAAAGCAATAAACTATGCTAGCATCTCAAAAGCAAGGAAGATGACTCGATCTACCCTGCTCATTCTATTCTATCTCAGTCTACAGAACCTACAGCTCTGATACCACCTGTTGTGGGGACCCGGGCTCTAACTCTATTCGTTTGGGATTTAATTGGATCTTTGTTCGAAAATGTGGGTCAAAATTTTTGCTTTTAACATTAATTTAAATGTATTAACGAAATCATCACATGTCTCAATAGAAATTAAATAACGTAATGTACATACAAGTCTGTGCGTACAAACATACACTAGTGTTCAATAACAACTACAAACATAAGTGCTACAAGTCCAGTAGGAAACACTAGGAATCCTCCACGCCCGAGATCTCCACGCTATCAACTCTCTCTTCCTCGTCGTGACCCTGATCCTGCCCCACCTGTTGCCATGCACACATACAGACACGACAACAGACGGATAACTCCGGTGAGAACATATCTCAGTATAAAACATGGATGCATGCAATGTCATAATCATGTACAAAAGCATAGACTATACCAAGTAACATGAATAAAATCTACACATGTAGAAGAATACAAATCTGTATTCAACATTTAAATCTTGATTCGACTCATTTCTAATCTAGGGATCCCGGTGTGAATAAGACGGTCTGTTACCTACCCAACCACTCGGGGCAACGGTACGTCTTATTCCTAGACTTCGGTCAACTCTGTATCGAGGGTCTACACATATAGCAAATCTGCTCCTATGCGTCGATACACCGAAACGTCTAGTTTTGGCAAGTCTGCCAATCTCTCCTATCTCAGGACTCGAATATAAATCAATAAACAAGGCATTACATAATCAAATGTAATAACAATCTAGTATGTGATTTAGGGAAACTCGTATAAAATCTGAATCGAGTTGTGCAATCCCGTGACCACATGAATTATACCTTTCTTGCCGAATCATCGGTGTCGTCGTCGAAGTCTCGAGTTCACAATAGCCAATACAAATCTGAAATGGCATAGTCCAGGTGCACTCTATCAATATACATCTCAAACAACTCAATAAACATAGCTGAAATCGGTTTCAATACAATTTGACGGCGTAACGGTGTAATTCTCGGTACCGGTCAACTCAATCTCAATATCGATATACATGCTGGAAATTCGCAAGGCTCATATACGGTGTCCGAAAATCGATCTGATAACAAATATACGATGCTCGGTATACCAAGAACACATATTTCTAACAAAATCATAATTTCCCCAATACATAGATTTCGAACCATTCTGAAAATAATCGAAACTTACATCCTTAGCTAGCCCTCGTTGCAAGGATCATGAATCTACACTCGGAATTAAAATCAGAACACAAGATCATTTAAAATCTCGACCTCAAGATCAAAGGACATGAAGTTTTCCTCCCAAGGTGCTCTCGGTTCTGCAGATGGGAAATGAAAGAATGAAGTGTCAATGCAAGGTATTTATATAGCATGCCATGTGTCAACACGAAATTCAAAAGTGGCAATCTCGCATGCAGACCGCGGGTGCGGTAACTCAGGAGCGCGGGTGCGCTGTGTTCACGGCGACATTTTATTTCCTGAAATTCAATGACCGCGGGTGCGGTCCTTACATGACCGCGGGTGCGGTCTCACACCGCGGGTGCGGTCTTGCTAACACCGCAGGTGCGGTGTCTGTTCGCACAAATTCACCAATTTCCGTCACATACACCGCGGGTGCGGTAGTCTTAGCACCGCGGGGGCGGTGTGGCTTCGGCCATGCTTCAAAAAATTCCACTCTAAATGTCATGCATTACCATAGCTTCGAGTCAACATCAATGACAACCGATAATTCTCGAGCCTTACACGTCGATGCGAGGAACAATAATCTAAGCTCGGAATACAAATCGGATGGCTAAATCATGACATATCTTACCTCAAACCTTGAAGAAAACTTGAAGATTCCTAGAGAGAGTCTCGGTTCTCTGTGCTGGAAGTGAAGAAACACGAATCAGCACCATTCCATATATATACCATGCCATGTGTCACGTTAAGAAGAAAAGGTGGACTTCTCGCATGCAGCACCACGGGTGCGGTCATGTTAGCACCGCGGGTGCGCTATGCTCTCGGCCACAATTTCATTTTCCTAAAATTTAGACCGCGGGTGCGGTCTTTACAACACCGCGGGTGCGGTCTCGATACCGCGGGTGCGGTCTTGCTGCACCGCGGGTGCGGTGATGCTACGGAAATTTTGGCCAACTTACTGTCTATGCACTGCGGGTGCGGTGTCTACAAGTACCGCGGGTGCGGTATGGCTTCGGCCATGCTTGCTCAAAATTCCATAATTCATGCAATAGTTTATACTTTCATCTTATGACATGCATTCTCATATCTTCCTTGTCGTACGTCAATGAAGACTAATAATCTCGAGCCTTACAGTTTAGCCCATAAAGTAATCCGAAAATAGAATCCCTCCCCTTCTTAGTCCTAGGCAACCCTAAAATAAAGTCCATAGAAATGTCAATCCAAGTTCTTTTAAGAATAGCACGCACAAGTGTTCCTAAAGTTCTATTTACAACTTCAGTTTTTCCATCCGTTTGAGGATGACAAGTAGTAGATTACAACAATATTGAGCAAAGTTTAGCCCATAAAGTAATCCAAAAATAGAATCCCTCCCCTTCTTAGTCCTAGGCAACCTTAAAATAAAGTCCATAGAAATGTCAATCCAAGTTCTTTTTAAGAATAGCACGCAAAAGTGTTCCCAAAGTTCTATTGACAACTTCAGTTCGTCCATCCGTTTGAGGATGACAAGTAGTAGATTACAACTTTATTGTGCAAAGTTTAGCCCATAAAGTAATCCAAAAATAGAATCCCTCACCTTCTTAGTCCTAGGCAACCCCAAAATAAGGTCCATAGAAATGTCAGTCCAAGTTCTTTTTAAGAATAGCACGCAAAAGTGTTCCCAAAGTTCTATTGACAACTTCAGTTTGTCCATCTGTTTGAGGATGACAAGTAGTAGATTACAACAATATTGAGCAAAGTTTAGCCCATAAACTAATCCAAAAATAGAATCCCTCCCCTTCTTAGTCCTAGGCAACCCCCAAAATAAAGTCCATAGAAATGTCAATCCAAGTTCTTTTTAAGAATAGCACGCAAAAGTGTTCTCAAAGTTCTATTTACAACTTCAGTTTGTCCATCCGTTTAAGGATGACAAGTAGTAGATTACAACAATATGGAGCAAAGTTTAGCCCATAAAGTAATCCAAAAACATAATCCCTCCCCTTCTTAGTCTTAGGCAACCCCAAAATAAAGTCCATAGAAATGTCAATCGTAGTAGATTACAACAATATTGAGCAAAGTTTAGCCCATAAAGTAATCCAAAAACAGAATCCCTCCCCTTCTTAGTCCTAGGCAAACCCAAAATAAAGTCCATAGAAATTTCATCCTCAAACGGATGGACAAACTGAAGTTGTAAATAGAACTTTGGGAACACTTTTGCGTGCTATTTTTAAAAAGAACTTGGATTGACATTTCTATGCACTTTATTTTGGGGTTGCCTAGGACTAAGAAGGGGAGGGATTGAAACGTCCTGTTCTTCTTATTGCTTTTAAAAGTACTAGAAATATTTTTTTTTTAATCTCTCACATTTTCGGTCATTGCATGCTCATGCACATAAAATAATCTTGCACCATTTTAAAGTAAATCATCCAACTAGTATTTGGAAATTGAAAGGTAATAGTCAAACCAGAAATCGTAAAAACGTTTTACCAAACCTAAAAAGCAATAAATGTTGAAAAGTGTAGCCCATACTAAACTCTCCAAAAACCTCTCAAAAGCATAAATAAATAGTCTTAAAATCTTTAAAAGAAATCATAAAGCGTAATGCGGAAAATAATGCGCTGGTCCTCGGGTTGTGTGCGCCATCAGTCCAGTAGTATCACTCATCAAGGCCTCCCTCAAAACCACCTGCATCCATCACACCTAGTGAGTCTAAAGACTCAACACACCATAATCTTGATAACAAGTAATACGTAATACAGTCAACATATAACGGTGAAAAATACTTGTACTTAAAATATCTTTATCATGAAGATGCATAAACTTAAACATAATCATTTTCATAAATACTTTCATGATGCATAAAACTTTTTCATGAACCCTTTCATGACATGCACATAAAAGTCTTGATCGTTTCCCTAATCATGACATAAAACATTTTAACTTGATCATAATCATTTTCTTTTTTCCTTTTCCTTTTTCCTTTTCTTTTGTTGAAATCAGATCGTTAATTGTGACTTTCTTGATCATGATCATGAGGGTCGATGGATCCATCTACATAAAACCACAGTACTGGGCGGCGGGGGACACCGACAACACTCTCACCAGTCAACTGGGCCCTGGCCTATCATGATTCGAACAGAAATACGATCATCGGGGCTCCCTCTGGGGCCTTTTCCCATAAATGGGCTCCCTCTGGGGCCTTCTCCCATCACGATATTTCCATTCTTCCGTTACCACTATAACGAATTAGTCACAATAACTTCACATCCTTCAACATTTTTTTATTTCATTCACATCACTTAGAAAAATCATGAATATCATTACATTTTTCGTTTTTGAAACCAAGCATGCAATATGTATTTTAAATGTCTTCTCTCAGTCATAAATAAAAAATAGACATTTAAAATCATAATTTAATCGTGAACATTTCATAAACATTTTAAACATAATCATAATATCGTAAAATAGCATTTCGGGCACTGCCATGACCTTTACTAATTTCCCGGTGTAAAAAGACCGTTTTACCCCTGGACTCGACTTTTTACGAATTCGACTTTTTCTTGATTTAAGCTTACGTGAATTTTTTCGTAATTTTATTTGGCCTACAACAATGACTTTTAATTTATTCTATAATTGAGACGTATTAATGCGTTTTAATCCCGAAAAATCCCAAACCTCAACATAAAATTCCTAAATCAGAAAATTAGACTTATAATAATTATTCAAGCTTAAATATAATTTTTCATGATTTTATGAAGCTTAAAACTAGACTTTTCAATTAACTCGCTAATTAGCGTTTCGTGCGACGATTAAATCCCGAATAAATCCAAACTCATTATTTTGATCCCAAATTTTAAACATAGCATTTTTATAATTTATTCTACCCTCCCAAGTCATGAGCCACCCCCGTGGACCCTTGGATTCATTTTTGGTTCTTTAATTTCGAAATATGACACCTAAGTGAACCTACTGAGCCAACTCCCAATTTACTCGAGCCACGCCCGAGCCACCTCGAGCCAAACCCTAGCTAACCCACCTAGGCACCTTATTGAACAAGCCCAAGCCCCTGACCAGCCCCTTAAGCCCTCGAAAAACCTGCTGTCAATTGGACCCGATTGCATGTGTGTGTGAGTGAGTCTCCTTGTATGTCTAGGACTCCTAATTGGTCTAGGACTCAACCATCCGAGCCACCACCGAGCCCAGCCAACCCCAACCTTCCCTGGACCGCGCCTGGACTCGACCCATACCAGCCCAGCCCCTTAAACCCCTCGCACGAGCCATCTGAATTGCACAACAGCCTCGCGCCCATGCTTACTGCCATGCACTATCCTCTCGTTTCCTTGGACCAGCAGCCAACCCATCTGTCCCAGCCCCTAGGCCCGACCCATGCCCATCATCCTGGGACCCTAAGGACCTAGCCTGGCTCGCCCAAGCCAGCCGCGAGCCGCCCCTTTCCTTCCCTGCAACAGCTAAAGCCTGCGCTACCCTTGCTTCTTCTCAGGTGGAGTCCTAGCTTGCTAGGACTCCTCCCCAGCCTCATGTCTCGAGTCCTAGCGTGGCTAGGACTCTTACCTGACCCAGACCATGACACTGGCTAGCCCTGACTCCAAGCCAAGACCAAGCCAGCCCCTTACCCATGAAACCCGACCACCCCAAGCCTGTTACAGTAAAATAGATTTACAGCTTGTTTGCTTGCTCCTTATGTGATTTCCGTGAGTTTGATGTGTATGTAAGTGACTTTAATTCACATAATAACTTAACTTGATCAACCCTAAATGTCATGGCAGCCCCTCGACATGCAAGGAACACTTTAATGAAATTAAATCATGATTTTAGCATACTTGAGTGCATAAACCGAAAATTTCAGAAAACATTTACATAATCTTCATGCATCAAATATTTAAAAGAGTTATATGATATGATGGATGAGAAAAGGAGATTAGGGTGTGCCTTTGCATTAAATACGCTCGAGTATCCGTTGACGACGAAGAACGGGACGCAACCTTGGCTTTTATTTCCTTAGCACCATTCGAATTTCCCTTCTCAAATTGTGAGTTGTGTGTGCCGTGATACAAGAGAGGGGTGGGGAGAATTGGGAGAGAATTTAGAAAAGTGTCGTGTGATTTGTAAAGGGTTTGGGTGGGTTTTGAATATTAAATACTTAATTAAGTTACTAATTAAGCTTAGGCCCATTAGGTAGATTAAATAGGCCCATTAGTGCTTAATTAGAATTTAATCAAAATATTAAAAATAATTTTGTTTAATAAAGTTTGTGAATTTATTAGCCGGATTGCCAAAACGCTCGTATTTTTGTTGAAAAACCAACACCGATAAAATTTACGTCCCGGCGTATAAAATCACCTCAAAACCCCATATTTTCAAAAATAAGAAAAACATCACCCTTAATTAAAATAATTAAAAACAACTTTTAAATAAAAATCATTTTTTATTTTTCAGCCCTCGGTCTCCGTTCCTCGATCGTCACTTGAATATTCCTTAAAAACATCATTTTAAAGCTATCATGTAGAAAATATAATTTAAACATGCAATTATGTACAACATAATTAATATTAATGCAATTAAAACAATTAATTAAAATACAAAGAATTTAATAATTGCATGCGCGTGGTTTGCGTGGACTTTAAAATTTTTGGGGCGTTACAGGGATTCTATTTTTGGATTACTTTATGGGCTAAACTTTGCTCCATATTGTTGTAATCTACTACTTGTCATCCTCAAACGGATGGACAAACTGAAGTTGTCAATAGAACTTTGGGAACACTTTTGCGTGCTATTCTTAAAAAGAACTTGGATTGACATTTCTATGGACTTTATTTTGGGGTTGCCTAGTACTAAGAAGGGGAGAGATTCTATTTTTGGATTATTTTATGGGCTAAACTTTGCTCAATATTGTTGTAATCTACTACTTTTCATCCTCAAATGGATGGACAAACTGAAGTTGTAAATAGAACTTTGAGAACACTTTGGCGTGCTATTTTTAAAAAGAACTTGGACTGACATTTCTATGCATTTTATTTTTGGGTTGCCTAGAACTAAGAAGGGGAGGGATTCTATTTTTGGATTACTTTATGGGCTAAACTTTGCTCAATATTGTTGTAATCTACTACTTGTCATCCTCAAACGGATGGACAAACTGAAGTTGTAAATAGAACTTTGGGAACACTTTTGCGTGCTATTCTTAAAAGAACTTGGACTGACATTTCTATGGACTTTATTTTGGGGTTGCCTAGGACTAAGAAGGGGATGGATTTAATTTTTGGATTACTTTATGGGCTAAACTTTGCTCCATATTGTTGTAATCTACTACTTGTCATCCTCAAACGGATGGACAAACTGAAGTTGTCAATAGAACTTTGGGTACACTTTTGCGTGCTATTCTTAAAAGAACTTGGATTGACATTTCTATACACTTTATTTTGGGGTTGCCTAGGACTAAGAAGGGGAGGGATTCTACTTTTGGATTACTTTATGGGCTAAACTTTGCTCAATATTGTTGTAATCTACTACTTGTCATCCTCAAACGGATGGACAAACTGAAGTTGTAAATAGAACTTTGGGAACACTTTTGCATGCTATTCTTAAAAAGAACTTGGATTGACATTTCTATGGACTTTATTTTGGGGTTGCCTAGGACTAAGAAGGGGAGGGATTCTATTTTTGATTACTTTATGGGCTAAACTTTGCTCCATATTGTTGTAATCTACTACTTGTCATCCTCAAACGGATGGACAAACTGAAGTTGTAAATAGAACTTTGGGAACACTTTTGCGTGCTATTCTTAAAAAGAACTTGGATTGACATTTCTATGCACTTTATATTGGGGTTGCCTAGGACTAAGAAGGGGAGGGATTCTATTTATGGATTACTTTATGGGCTAAACTTTGCACAATATTGTTGTACTCTTAGTCTATTTTTGGATTAGTTTATGGGCTAAACTTTGCTCCATATTGTTGTAATCTACTACTTGTCATCCTCAAACGGATGGACAAACTGTAGTTGTCAATAGAATTTTGGGAACACTTTTGCGTGCTATTCTTAAAAAGAACTTGGATTGACATTTCTATGCACTTTATTTTGGGGTTGCCTAGGACTAAGAAGGGGAGGGATTCTATTTTGGGATTACTTTATGGGCTAAACTTTGCTCAATATTGTTGAAATCTACTACTTGTCATCCTCAAACGGATGGACAAACTGAAGTTGTAAATAGAACTTTGGGAACACTTTTGCGTGCTATTCTTAAAAAGAACTTGGATTGACATTTCTATGGACTTTTTTTTGGGCTTGCCTAGGACTAAGAAGTGGAGGGATTCTATTTTTGGATTACTTTATGGGCTAAACTTTGCTCCATATTGTTGTAATCTACTACTTGTCATCCTCAAACGGATGGACAAACTGAAGTTGTAAATAGAACTTTGGGAACACTTTTGTGTGCTAATCTTAAAAAGAACTTGGATTGACATTTTTATGCACTTTATATTGGGGTTGCCTAGGACTAAGAAGGGGACGGATTCTATTTGTGGATTACTTTATGGGCTAAACTTTGCACAATAAAGTTGTAATCTACTACTTGTCATCCTCAAACGGATGGACAAACTGAAGTTGTAAATAGAACTTTGGGAACACTTTTGCGTGCTATTCTTAAAAGAACTTGGACTGACATTTCTATGGACTTTATTTTGGGGTTGCCTAGGACTAAGAAGGGGATGGATTTAATTTTTGGATTACTTTATGGGCTAAACTTTGCTCCATATTGTTGTAATCTACTACTTGTCATCCTCAAACGGATGGACAAACTGAAGTTGTCAATAGAACTTTGGGTACACTTTTGCGTGCTATTCTTAAAAGAACTTGGATTGACATTTCTATACACTTTATTTTGGGGTTGCCTAGGACTAAGAAGGGGAGGGATTCTACTTTTGGATTACTTTATGGGCTAAACTTTGCTCAATATTGTTGTAATCTACTACTTGTCATCCTCAAACGGATGGACAAACTGAAGTTGTAAATAGAACTTTGGGAACACTTTTGCGTGCTATTCTTAAAAGAACTTGGACTGACATTTCTATGGACTTTATTTTGGGGTTGCCTAGGACTAAGAAGGGGATGGATTTAATTTTTGGATTACTTTATGGGCTAAACTTTGCTCCATATTGTTGTAATCTACTACTTGTCATCCTCAAACGGATGGACAAACTGAAGTTGTCAATAGAACTTTGGGTACACTTTTGCGTGCTATTCTTAAAAGAACTTGGATTGACATTTCTATACACTTTATTTTGGGGTTGCCTAGGACTAAGAAGGGGAGGGATTCTACTTTTGGATTACTTTATGGGCTAAACTTTGCTCAATATTGTTGTAATCTACTACTTGTCATCCTCAAACGGATGGACAAACTGAAGTTGTAAATAGAACTTTGGGAACACTTTTTCATGCTATTCTTAAAAAGAACTTGGATTGACATTTCTATGGACTTTATTTTGGGGTTGCCTAGGACTAAGAAGGGGAGGGATTCTATTTTTGGATTACTTTATGGGCTAAACTTTGCTCCATATTGTTGTAATCTACTACTTGTCATCCTCAAACGGATGGACAAACTGAAGTTGTAAATAGAACTTTGGGAACACTTTTGCGTGCTATTCTTAAAAAGAACTTGGATTGACATTTCTATGCACTTTATATTGGGGTTGCCTAGGACTAAGAAGGGGAGGGATTCTATTTATGGATTACTTTATGGGCTAAACTTTGCACAATATTGTTGTACTCTTAGTCTATTTTTGGATTAGTTTATGGGCTAAACTTTGCTCCATATTGTTGTAATCTACTACTTGTCATCCTCAAACGGATGGACAAACTGTAGTTGTCAATAGAATTTTGGGAACACTTTTGCGTGCTATTCTTAAAAAGAACTTGGATTGACATTTCTATGCACTTTATTTTGGGGTTGCCTAGGACTAAGAAGGGGAGGGATTCTATTTTGGGATTACTTTATGGGCTAAACTTTGCTCAATATTGTTGAAATCTACTACTTGTCATCCTCAAACGGATGGACAAACTGAAGTTGTAAATAGAACTTTGGGAACACTTTTGCGTGCTATTCTTAAAAAGAACTTGGATTGACATTTCTATGGACTTTTTTTTGGGCTTGCCTAGGACTAAGAAGTGGAGGGATTCTATTTTTGGATTACTTTATGGGCTAAACTTTGCTCCATATTGTTGTAATCTACTACTTGTCATCCTCAAACGGATGGACAAACTGAAGTTGTAAATAGAACTTTGGGAACACTTTTGTGTGCTAATCTTAAAAAGAACTTGGATTGACATTTTTATGCACTTTATATTGGGGTTGCCTAGGACTAAGAAGGGGACGGATTCTATTTATGGATTACTTTATGGGCTAAACTTTGCACAATAAAGTTGTAATCTACTACTTGTCATCCTCAAACGGATGGACAAACTGAAGTTGTCAATAGAACTTTGGGAACACTTTTGCGTGCTATTCTTAAAAAGAACTTGGATTGACATTTCTATGGACTTTATTTTGGGGTTGCCTAGGACTAAGAAGGGGAGGGATTCTATTTATGGATTACTTTATGGGCTAAACTTTGCACAATAAAGTTGTAATCTGCTACTTGTCATCCTCAAACGTATGGACAAACTGAAGTTGTAAATAGAACTTTGGGAACACTTTTGCGTGCTATTCTTAAAAAGAACTTGGATTGACATTTCTATGGACTTTATTTTGGGGTTGCCTAGGACTAAGAAGGGGAGGGATTCTACTTTTGGATTACTTTATGGGCTAAACTTTGCTCAATATTGTTGTAATCTACTACTTGTCATCCTCAAACGGATGGACAAACTGAAGTTGTAAATAGAACTTTGGGAACACTTTTGCGTGCTATTCTTAAAAAGAACTTGGATTGACATTTCTATGGACTTTATTTTGGGTTTGCCTAGGACTAAGAAGGGGAGGGATTCTATTTTTGGATTTCTTTATGGGCTAAACTTTGCACAATATTGTTGTAATCTTAGTCTATTTTTGGATTAGTTTATGGGCTAAACTTTGCTCCATATTGTTGTAATCTACTACTTGTCATCCTCAAACGGATGGACAAACTGAAGTTGTCAATAGAACTTTGGGAACACTTTTGCGTGCTATTCTTAAAAGAACTTGGATTGACATTTCTATGCACTTTATTTTGTGGTTGCCTAGAACTAAGAAGGGGAGGGATTCTATTTTTGGATTACTTTATGGGCTAAACTTTGCTCAATATTGTTGTAATCTACTACTTGTCATCCTCAAACGGATGGACAAACTGAAGTTGTAAATAGAACTTTGGGAACACTTTTGCGTGCTATTCTTAAAAGAACTTGGACTGACATTTCTATGGACTTTATTTTGGGGTTGCCTAGGACTAAGAAGGGGATGGATTTAATTTTCGGATTACTTTATGGGCTAAACTTTGCTCCATATTGTTGTAATCTACTACTTGTCATCCTCAAACGGATGGACAAACTGAAGTTGTCAATAGAACTTTGGGTACACTTTTGCGTGCTATTCTTAAAAGAACTTGGATTGACATTTCTATTCACTTTATTTTGGGGTTGCCTAGGACTAAGAAGGGGAGGGATTCTACTTTTGGATTACTTTATGGGCTAAACTTTGCTCAATATTGTTGTAATCTACTACTTGTCATCCTCAAACGGATGGACAAACTGAAGTTGTAAATAGAACTTTGGGAACACTTTTGCATGCTATTCTTAAAAAGAACTTGGATTGACATTTCTATGGACTTTATTTTGGGGTTGCCTAGGACTAAGAAGGGGAGGGATTCTATTTTTGGATTACTTTATGGGCTAAACTTTGCTCCATATTGTTGTAATCTACTACTTGTCATCCTCAAACGGATGGACAAACTGAAGTTGTAAATAGAACTTAGGGAACACTTTTGCGTGCTATTCTTAAAAATAACTTGGATTGACATTTCTATGCACTTTATATTGGGGTTGCCTAGGACTAAGAAGGGGACGGATTCTATTTATGGATTACTTTATGGGCTAAACTTTGCACAATAAAGTTGTAATCTACTACTTGTCATCCTCAAACGGATGGACAAACTGAAGTTGTCAATAGAACTTTGGGAACACTTTTGCGTGCTATTCTTAAAAAGAACTTGGATTGACATTTCTATGGACTTTATTTTGGGGTTGCCTAGGACTAAGAAGGGGAGGGATTCTATTTATGGATTACTTTATGGGCTAAACTTTGCACAATAAAGTTGTAATCTACTACTTGTCATCCTCAAACGTATGGACAAACTGAAGTTGTCAATAGAACTTTGGGAACACTTTTGCGTGCTATTCTTAAAAAGAACTTGGATTGACATTTCTATGGACTTTATTTTGGGGTTGCCTAGGACTAAGAAGGGGAGGGATTCTACTTTTGGATTACTTTATGGGCTAAACTTTTCTCAATATTGTTGTAATCTACTACTTGTCATCCTCAAACGGATGGACAAACTGAAGGTGTAAATAGAACTTTGGGAACACTTTTGCGTGCTATTCTTAAAAAGAACTTGGATTGACATTTCTATGGACTTTATTTTGGGTTTGCCTAGGACTAAGAAGGGGAGTGATTCTATTTTTAAATTACTTTATGGGCTAAACTTTGCACAATATTGTTGTAATCTTAGTCTATTTTTGGATTAGTTTATGGGCTAAACTTTGCTCCATATTGTTGTAATCTACTACTTGTCATCGTCAAACGGATGGACAAACTGAAGTTGTCAATAGAACTTTGGGAACACTTTTGCGTGCTATTCTTACAAAGAACTTGGATTGAAATTTCTATTGTAAGGCTCGAGATTCATTAGTATTCATTCATGAGAGAGACTCGGAAGATATGAGAATGCATGCCATAAGATGAAAGTAGAAACTATTGCATGAATTATGGAATTTTGAGCGAGCATGGCCGAAGCTACACCGCACCCGCGGTGCTAGGAGACACAGCACCCGCGGTGCATTGACAGAAATTTGGTGGATTTGTGCGAAGCAAGACCGCACCCGCGGTGTTAGGAAGACCGCACCCACGGTGGTGCGACCGCACCCGCGGTCCTGCAATGATCGCACCCGCGGTCGGAGAATTCTAGAAAAATGCAAGGCATGCCGTGGGCACAGCACACCCGCGCTCCTGAGCCTCCGCACCCGCGGTGCTGCATGCGAAGTGCCACCTTTGTTTCTCAACTTGACACATGGCATGATATATATATATGTTGAATTGACACTTCACTTCTTCATCCCTCCATCAGCAGAACCGAGAGTTCCTTCCCAAGAATCCTCAAGTTTTTCATAATCTAGAAATTATATTGTGCAAGATTTGTTCATCTGATTTTAATTCCGAGCCCGGATTTGTGATCCTTGCAACAAGAGCTAGCAAAGGATGTAAGTATTGTTCATTCCAGCGTGTTTCGAAATATATGTGTTGGAGAAAGTATGATTTTGTTGAAGATATGTGTTCTTGAGATTATGAGCATTGTATATTCGCTACCGGATCGAATTATGGATGTTGTACGTGATGGTCTCGATTTTCCAGCATGTAATGTATAGAGATTTTGCAGATTTCAGTATAGATATTATGTTGGATGAGATTATGATTGATTATGATTGATTGTGATATTGTTGTGTTGAGATTGAGTTGATCGGTACCAAGAAATATGTCGTTATGCCGTTGATTGTTACCGAGGTTGAGTATGAGTGAGTATTGACTTGTGCAAAACTTGATATGAGTTATGTCTTGACAGAATGTATTGTTACATTGTTATTTCAGACTAGATTTGACAGAGTTGGCAGCTGATTCGAGATTGTGACAAATTGATCGACAAGAAAGGTATAATTCATGTGGTCACGGGATTGCACAACTCGATTCAGATTTGATACGAGTTTCCCTAAATCACATACTAGATTGTTATTACATTTGATTATGTAATGTCTTGTTTATTGATTTATATTCGAGTCCTGAGATAGGAGACATTGGCAGATTGGCCAAAACTAGACGTTTCGGTGTATCGACGCATAGGAGCAGATTTGCTCTATGTGTAGACCCTCGAGACAGAGTTGACCGAAGTCTAGGAATAAGACGTACCGTCACCCCGAGTGGTTGGGTAGGTGACAGACCGTCTTATTCACACCGGGATCCCTAGAGTAGAAATGAATCGAGTCAAGAACTAGATGTTGAATACAGATTTGTATTCTATTACATGTTTAGATGTTAATTCATGTTAAATGATATATGCTATGCTTTTGTACATGATTTATGACATTACATGCATCCATGTTTTATACTGAGATTTGTTCTCACCGGAGTTATTCGGCTGTTGTCGTGTCTGTATGTGTGCATGGCAACAGGTGGGGCAGGATCGGGGTCACGAGGAAGATGAGAGATTGTTGATAGCGTGGAGATCTCGGGCGTTGCAGCTTATTAGTTGTTTGTCCTAGACTTGTACTGAAACTTTTAAACACTAGTGTATGTGTGACACCCCGATCCTCTTTTAAAATAAATACACAGCGGAAATAAAATTTTCTCTTTTAAAAATATACGGAAGGAGTTTCAAAATACATTTCTTTAAATATCTTTACAAAATAAATACATGATCATTTAAATGACATAACAAAAACAAAACATCATTCCTATGATCATGCCAAAATCCTCCTTCCAACGGTGTATGCATATGACCCCCGATCTACAGTCAACGTCCCGAGGCACCACTCTGATCTGCATCACATGAAAATAACTGAAATGAGAATAAATCTCAGCAAGTGGAACTCTTATATAACAATGAACAATAACTCTGTAAAACATCTCTTTGAAATCATAAATACCATCAACTCTGAACTGTAAACTCTGAATATCAATAACATAGCAATAGCATATAAAATATAATGGTATTTCTCTTTTGCTCTGGGGATTGATATCAATAGTATCTCTGCTCTGGGGTGCTCGTATCCCAAATCGATATAAATACCGATAACTCTGAGGGATATAAGCCTATAGGCGATGATCATCTAATATTGCATGCAATCTCTGACTATGTATTTATCAATCCGAAAACATTTGAACTCTGAATAGCATTTAAGGCCGTCCTTTCACAATCACATATTTTCTCTTGTATTCCCTTTTAACAATAGTGAGGTATAAAATACCTCCAATAGATAATCAATGAAATCAATACATAACAATGGATCAATGGAAGGGAATATCACTTTAAAATCTTTGAAACACAATACATATAACATCATGTGAGCACAAGGGATGAAATTCCACTTACAAACCACAACAAACACCTCAACTTAGCTCTTGATCACCACCTACAACAAATAATCCACAAATAACACCAATATCAACTAAATATCCAAGATTACAAGCTAAATAATCCATAAATCCACATAAACAACCAACCTAAACAACTCTTAATTTACAACCTTAACAGAATCGCACCAAAAGCTTACCCAAGCTTCCTAGCACCAAGGAGAACGTCGAACTCAAGTCGAAATTCCAAACAAACGCCTGAATCGAAGATAGGGAGTGAAAGAAATGATGAAAAACCCTAAAATGGAGAGAAAATGCGAAAATGAGAAGGAAAGAAAAAGGAAAAGTGAGGGCCAACCACTCCAAAATCGACTAAATATCTCGCCCATACCTTCACCGCGGGGGCGCCAACACAAGGACCGCGGGTGCGCCTAAGTTACGGCATTCACAAAAATTCTGGAACACGAACAGCGCGGGTGCGGCGACGCAAGCAGCGCGGGTGCGGTCTCTACCGCGGGTGCGGTCCCTACATCACCGCGGGTGCGGTGATGCTACGGCATTCCAACTCCAAAACAGCACAGTACACCGCGGGGGCAATCCAATTAAGAGCGCGGGTGCACTCAAGTCACGGCCAAGCACTATTCCCATGCAACTAAAATCGAACCGACACTCTGAAACGAACAACCAACATCAACTAACACCTCAAGACAATAAAACTAACAATACTATAGCCCAAAAATACAACTCTGAACATCTAATCAAATATCCCAAAATAACAAACGAAACTTAAATCGTACCGTACACCGGGCTCGGCTATTACAATCTCCCCCCCTTAAGGGAATTTCGTCCGCGAAATTGACGTCACGGCACAAACAACTCAGGATACTTCTCTCTTATCTCCTCCTCTGGTTCCCACGTAGCCTCCTCTAACAAATGGTTTCTCCAAAGAACTTTGACAATGCCGATCTCTTTGTTCCTCAACACTCTAACTGTGCGATCCAGAATCTGAATCGGAATCTCTTGATACGTAAAATTCGGCGTCAAGTCCAATGGCTCATGGCGAAGAACATGGGAAGGATCTGCAACATACTTCCTGAGCATCGATACGTGAAAAACATTATGGACTCTGTCAAGATCTGGAGGTAGGGCTAATCTGTAGGCTCGATCGCCAACTCTGTCCAATATCTCAAATGGACCAATAAATCTAGGACTCAACTTGCCCTTCTTGCCAAATCGCATCACACCCTTGAGAGGTGCTATCTTCAGAAACACGTGATCGCCAACCTCGAACTGCAAAGGCCTACGACGAACATCTGCATAGCTCTTCTGTCTGGACTGGGCAGTCTTCATCCTTTCTCTGATGACAGCAACAACATCGGCAGTCTGCTGGACCAACTCTGGTCCCAACATCTTCCTCTCACCAACCTCGTCCCAATACAAGGGAGATCAGCACTTCCTGCCATAAAGTGCCTCATACGGTGCCATGCCAATCGTCGCCTGGTAGCTATTATTATAAGTGAACTCAACCAAAGGCAACAAAGAATCCCAGCTACCTGGAAAGTCTATAGTACAAGCTCTGAGCATATCCTCAAGAATCTGAATGACTCTCTCTGACTGACCATCGCTCTGAGGATGATAGGCTGTACTGAACGCTAACCGCGAACCCATAGCTCTGTGCAAACTCTTCCAAAACTCTGAAGTAAATCTAGGGTCACGATCAGACACGATCGACACAGGGACACCATGAAGTCTGACAATCTCTGCTATGTAGTCCTCGGCATACTGGTTCATCGAATACGTCGTCTTGACTGGAAGAAAGTGCGCTGACTTAGTCAATCGATCAACGATAACCCAAATAGAATTGAAACCTCTCAGCACTCTGGGAAGACCAGTCACGAAATCCATCGTAATATGCTCCCACTTCCACTGAGGAATCGGCAATGACAACAATGTCCCAGCAGGTCTCTGGTGCTCAATCTTCACCTGCTGACAAGTAAGGCACTGAGAAATAAACAAAGCAACATCTTTCTTCATACCTGGCCACCAGTAGAGTCGACGAAGATCCTGATACATCTTCGTACTGCCTGGATGAATCGAATACGGCGCGGTATGAGCCTCTGTCAGAATATCTCTACGAATAACATCGCCAACAGGAACACAAATACGACCTCTGAAAGTCACCAAACCATCACCATTCAAGGCAAACTCTGAATTACCTCTAATCTCTGCTCTATCTCTCAACTCTGTCAACTGAACATCAGTCGACTGCTCTCTACGAATCCTGTCCGTCAATGAAGATCGAATAACCAACGCTGAAAGACGAGCAATGGTGCCTGGAATCACCAGATCAATCTCCTCTCTCTGCAAATCCATCAGCAACGGTCTCTGAATCAAAGAACTCAATGAAGCACTCGACTTACGACTCAAAGCATCAGCCACAACATTCGCCTTCCCTGGGTGATAACTGATAGTCACATCGTAATCTTTGACCAGCTCTAACCACCTCCTCTGCCGCATATTGAGCTCTCTCTGAGAAAACAGATACTTCAAACTCTTGTGGTCTGTGAAAATCTCACACTTTTCGCCATACAAGTAGTGTCTCCAAATCTTCAGGGCGAAAACCACAGCTGCCAACTCTAAATCATGCGTCGGATAATTCTTCTCATAATCCTTCAACTGGCGAGAAGCATAGGCAATGACCTTACCTCTCTGCATCAACACTGCCCCGAGACCCTTCTTCGACGCATCGGTATAGACCACAAAATCCTCTGAACCACTGGGCAATGCGAGAATAGGAGCTGACGTCAATCTATCCTTCAACTCCTGAAATGCGCTCTGGCAATCTATAGACCACTCGAACTTCACAGTCTTCCTTGTCAAATTGGACAATGGCAGGGAAATCTTTGAAAAGTCTGAAATGAAACGACGATAATAACCCGCCAAACCAAGGAAACTGCGTACCTCAGAAACAGTCGTAGGAATAGGCCACTTCTGAATCGCCTCTATCTTCATCGGATCAACAGCAATGCCATCCCTCGAAACGACATGGCCTAGAAAAGAAATCTGATCCAACCAAAACTCACACTTCTTCAACTTGGCAAACAACCTCCGCTCTCTCAACAACTGGAGCACAAATCTGAGATGCTCTGAATGAAGCTCTCTGGTCTTAGAATAGATCAAGATATCATCGATAAAAACAATGACAAAGCTATCCAAATATGGCTTGAACACACGGTTCATCAGATCCATGAAGACAGAAGGGGCATTGGTCAAACCAAAAGACATCACGAGAAACTCATAGTGACCATACCTGGTCCGGAATGCCGTCTTAGGGATATCAGACTCCCTAACCTTCAACTGATAGTAGCCAGACCGAAGATCAATCTTCGAGAAAACAGTGGCACCCTGGAGTTGGTCAAACAAATCATCAATCCGTGGCAACGGATACTTGTTCTTGATCGTCACTTTGTTAAGCTCCCTATAGTCGACACACAGACGCAAAGAACCATCCTTCTTCTTAACAAATAGAACCGGAGCTCCCCAAGGCGAAGAACTCGGACGAATAAAACCCTTATCTAGAAGATCCCGCAACTGCGTCTTCAACTCTTTCATCTCAGTAGGAGCCATCCTATACGGAGCCTTAGAAATAGGAACCGTACCTGGAGCAAGATCAATAACAAACTCTACATCTCTATCCGGCGGCAAACCCGGAACATCATCCTCAAACACATCAGCAAACTCCCTCACCACATCAATATCATCAATATTCAACTTAATCAGTCTATCAACATCCACAACAGATGCCAGAAAAACATCACAACCTCTACACAATAGCCTCTCAGCATCAAGACACGAAATAAAAGGAAGGACCAGCGAAGTACCTGAGCTGGCGAGAACTCCTCCCTGGCCATCATCTGCAAAAGTCACCGTCTTAGCAACGCAATCAATAACAGCACGATAGGTCGACAGCCAATCCATGCCAAGAATAACATCAAAGGCAACCATCGGGATCACAATCAAATCAGCAAAGACCTCTCGATCAACAAAACGAACGGGGCACGCATACACTATGGAGGTCGGGCACAAAACATCTCCCGAAGGCAAAACAACACTAAGCTGAAGGGGAATAACAGAAGGAACTATACCCAAAGATCTCAAAAACAATTCAGACATAAAAGAATGAGTAGCACCAGTATCAATCAAAGTAGTAGCTACTCTGCCTGAAATTAAAATGGAACTAGAGATTACAGAAGAATTACGATTAATACCTTCCTTAGTCATCGAAAAGATACGACCATGCACCTTCTCCTGGCTAGCTCCCTTAGGACAATCTCTGGAAATGTGGCCTGGCATGCCACAACGATAGCAAGAACGAGTGCCAAATCTACACTCTCCACGATGAGGTCTGCCACACTTGGGACACAAGGATCTCTCAGAATCAGACGGAGCAACTGGCGCTGAAGGTGGCCTAGGACTCTGATCCACCTTGCCCTTCCCTTTGAATCGATCTCTGCCACGCTGACCTGAACTCTGGCCTCTCTGAACACTAGCCTGGTGCCTCGCCTGTCTCTCCCTGTCGATATCCTTCTCGTCCTGCTCTGCTAGCAACGCCTTGGACACAATCTCCCTGTAAGTAACAGCCTTGGACATATTGATATCACGCCTGATCTCCGCTCTAAGGCCTCGAATGAAGTGAGCGCCTTTATCTTTATCACTGGTAGCAATGTACGGAGCAAATAGGCAACCCTCCTCGAACCTGAGAATATACTCATCCACATTCAGGCTCCCCTGACGAAGCTCCAGAAACTCTGTAACCTTCCTCGCTCGCAAAGCATCAGGAAAGTACTTGTCGTAGAAAAGCTCAGTAAACTCAGACCACTTCAATGCCGAAACATCAATGCCAACCTTGGTCGCATTCCACCACAAACGTGCAGCTTTAACCAGCATAAAAACAGCACAACTGATACGATCTATGTCCTCATAGTGGAGATGATCAAAAATCGCCTCCAAAGCCTTGACCCACTCTACTGCAGCTAAAGGATCGGAGCTGCCTGGAAACTCGGGTGGATCCATCCTCTTAAACGCAGAAAAGATAGCATCAGAACCAACTGCAGCTGGAGCAACCTGCCCTCTACCTTGGCCTCTGCCCTGGCCTGCTCCTTGCAGTCTAAGCAACTGCTGGATCTGCTCACTGTGAACCTTAGCCTGCTCCTTCAGTAACTTGCCGAACTCGTCGACAACTCTCGAGGACGAACTATCCTCGCCCTCTGACGCCTTACGCTTAGGAGGCATCCTCTACTCTACAATGCTCACAAGACACCAATCAATACATAACAATAGATAGATGCAAAGAAAACATACCCGGACAGTTGAAAGTAGACGAAGTCATATGTATTGGTCCGAAGAAAACACTGCTCTGATACCACTAAATGTGACACCCCGATCCTCTTTTAAAATAAATACACAGCGGAAATAAAATTTTCTCTTTTAAAAATATACGGAAGGAGTTTCAAAATACATTTCTTTAAATATCTTTACAAAATAAATACATGATCATTTAAATGACATAACAAAAACAAAACATCATTCCTATGATCATGCCAAAATCCTCCTTCCAACGGTGTATGCATATGACCCCCGATCTACAGTCAACGTCCCGAGGCACCACTCTGATCTGCATCACATGAAAATAACTGAAATGAGAATAAATCTCAGCAAGTGGAACTCTTATATAACAATGAACAATAACTCTGTAAAACATCTCTTTGAAATCATAAATACCATCAACTCTGAACTGTAAACTCTGAATATCAATAACATAGCAATAGCATATAAAATATGATGGTATTTCTCTTTTGCTCTGGGGATTGATATCAATAGTATCTCTGCTCTGGGGTGCTCGTATCCCAAATCGATAAAAATACCGATAACTCTGAGGGATATAAGCCTATAGGCGATGATCATCTAATATTGCATGCAATCTCTGACTATGTATTTATCAATCCGAAAACATTTGAACTCTGAATAGCATTTAAGGCCGTCCTTTCACAATCTCATATTTTCTCTTGTATTCCCTTTTAACAATAGTGAGGTATAAAATACCTCCAATAGATAATCAATGAAATCAATACATAACAATGGATCAATGGAAGGGAATATCACTTTAAAATCTTTGAAACACAATACATATAACATCATGTGAGCACAAGGGATGAAATTCCACTTACAAACCACAACAAACACCTCAACTTAGCTCTTGATCACCACCTACAACAAATAATCCACAAATAACACCAATATCAACTAAATATCCAAGATTACAAGCTAAATAATCCATAAATCCACATAAACAACCAACCTAAACAACTCTTAATTTACAACCTTAACAGAATCGCACCAAAAGCTTACCCAAGCTTCCTAGCACCAAGGAGAACGTCGAACTCAAGTCGAAATTCCAAACAAACGCCTGAATCGAAGATAGGGAGTGAAAGAAATGATGAAAAACCCTAAAATGGAGAGAAAATGCGAAAATGAGAAGGAAAGAAAAAGGAAAAGTGAGGGCCAACCACTCCAAAATCGACTAAATATCTCGCCCATACCTTCACCGCGGGGGCGCCAACACAAGGACCGCGGGTGCGCCTAAGTTACGGCATTCACAAAAATTCTGGAACACGAACAGCGCGGGTGCGGCGACGCAAGCAGCGCGGGTGCGGTCTCTACCGCAGGTGCGGTCCCTACATCACCGCGGGTGCGGTGATGCTACGGCATTCCAACTCCAAAACAGCACAGTACACCGCGGGGGCACTCCAATTAAGAGCGCGGGTGCACTCAAGTCACGGACCAAGCACTATTCCCATGCAACTAAAATCGAACCGACACTCTGAAACGAACAACCAACATCAACTAACACCTCAAGACAATAAAACTAACAATACTATAGCCCAAAAATACAACTCTGAACATCTAATCAAATATCCCAAAATAACAAACGAAACTTAAATCGTACCGTACACCGGGCTCGGCTATTATAGTATGAGTGTACAAAACAGACGTGTATGTACATTATGTTGTTTAATTAATATAAAGACATGCTATGCTTAAATTATACATTTGAATTAATGTTAAAAGCAAAATTTTGACCCACATTTTCGAGCAAAGATCCAATTAAATCCCAAAAGAATTGAGTTAGAGCCCGGGTCCCCACATCTATGGACTTTATTTTGGGGTTGCCTAGGACTAAGAAGGGGAGGGATTCTATTTTTGGATTAGTTTATGGGCTAAACTTTGCTTAATATTGTTGTAATCTACTACTTGTCATCCTCAAACAGATGGACAAACTGAAGTTTTAAATAGAACTGTGGGAACACTTTTGCTTGCTATTCTTAAAAGAACTTGGATTGACATTTCTATGGACTTTATTTTAGGGTTGCCTAGTACTAAGAAGGGGAGGGATTCTATTTTTGGATTACTTTATGGGCTAAACTTTGCTCAATATTGTTGTAATCTACTACTTGTCATCCTCAAACGGATGGACAAACTGAAGTTGTAAATAGAACTTTGAGAACACTTTTGCGTCCTATTCTTAAAATGAACTTGGACTGACATTTCTATGGACTTTATTTTGGAGTTGCCTAGGACTAAGAAGGGGATGGATTTAATTTTTGGATTACTTTATGGGCTAAACTTTGCTCCATATTGTTGTAATCTACTACTTGTCATCCTCAAACGGATGGAAAAACTGAAGTTGTCAATAGAACTTTGGGTACACTTTTGCGTGCTATTCTTAAAAGAACTTGGATTGACATTTCTATGCACTTTATTTTGGGGTTGCCTAGGACTAAGAAGGGGAGGGATTCTACTTTTGGATTACTTTATGGGCTAAACTTTGCTCAATATTGTTGTAATCTACTACTTGTCATCCTCAAACGGATGGACAAACAGAAGTTGTAAATAGAACTTTGGGAACACTTTTGCATGCTATTCTTAAAAAGAACTTGGATTCACATTTCTATGGACTTTATTTTGGGGTTGCCTAGGACTAAGAAGGGGAGGGATTCTATTTTTGGATTACTTTATGGGCTAAACTTTGCTCCATATTGTTGTAATCTACTACTTGTCATCCTCAAACGGATGGACAAACTGAAGTTGTAAATAGAACTTTGGGAACACTTTTGCGTGCTATTCTTAAAAAGAACTTGGATTGACATTTCTATGCACTTTATATTGGGGTTGCCTAGGACTAAGAAGGGGACGGATTCTATTTATGGATTACTTTATGGGCTAAACTTTGCACAATAAAGTGGTAATCTACTACTTGTCATCCTCAAACGGATGGACAAACTGAAGTTGTCAATAGAACTTTGGGAACACTTTTGCGTGCTATTCTTAAAAAGAACTTGGATTGACATTTCTATGGACTTTATTTTGGGGTTGCCTAGGACTAAGAAGGGGAGGGATTCTATTTATGGATTACTTTATGGGCTAAACTTTGCACAATAAAGTTGTAATCTACTACTTGTCATCCTCAAACGTATGGACAAACTGAAGTTGTAAATAGAACTTTGGGAACACTTTTGCGTGCTATTCTTAAAAAGAACTTGGATTGACATTTCTATGGACTTTATTTTGGGGTTGCCTAGGACTAAGAAGGGGAGGGATTCTATTTATGGATTACTTTATGGGCTAAACTTTGCACAATAAAGTTGTAATCTACTACTTGTCATCCTCAAACGGATGGACAAACTGAAGTTGTCAATAGAACTTTGGGAACACTTTTGCGTGCTATTCTTAAAAAGAACTTGGATTGACATTTCTATGCACTTTATTTTGGGGTTGCCTAGGACTAAGAAGGGGAAGGATTCTATTTTTGGATTACTTTATGGGCTAAACTTTGCTCAATATTGTTGTAATCTACTACTTGTCATCCTCAAACGGATGGACAAACTGAAGTTGTAAATAGAACTTTGAGAACACTTTTGCGTGCTATTCTTAAAAGAACTTGGACTGACATTTCTATGGACTTTATTTTGGGGTTGCCTAGGACTAAGAAGGGGAGGGATTCTATTTTTGGATTACTTTATGGGCTAAACTTTGCTCAATATTGTTGTAATCTACTACTTGTCATCCTCAAACGGATGGACAAACTGAAGTTGTCAATAGAACTTTGGGAACACTTTTGCGTGTTATTCTTAAAAAGAACTTGGATTGAAATTTCTATTGTAAGGCTCGAGATTCATTAGTATTCATTCATGAGAGAGACTCGGAAGATATGAGAATGCATGCCATAAGATGAAAGTAGAAACTATTGCATGAATTATGGAATTTTGAGCGAGCATGGCCGAAGCTACACCGCACCCGCGGTGCTAGGAGACACAGCACCCGCGGTGCATTGACAGAAAGTTGGTGGATTTGTGCGAAGCAAGACCGCACCCGCGGTGTTAGGAAGACCGCACCCACGGTGGTGCGACCGCACCCGCGGTCCTGCAATGATCGCACCCGCGGTCGGAGAATTCTAGAAAAATGCAAGGCATGCCGTGGGCACAGCGCACCCGCGCTCCTGAGCCTCCGCACCCGCGGTGCTGCATGCGAAGTGCCACCTTTGTTTCTCAACTTGACACATGGCATGATATATATATATATGTTGAATTGACACTTCACTTCTTCATCCCTCCATCAGCAGAACCGAGAGTTCCTTCCCAAGAATCCTCAAGTTTTTCATAATCTATAAATTATATTGTGCAAGATTTGTTCATCTGATTTTAATTCCGAGCCCGGATTTGTGATCCTTGCAACAAGAGCTAGCAAAGGAAGTAAGTATTGTTCATTCCAGCATGTTTCGAAATATATGTGTTGGAGAAAGTATGATTTTGTTGAAGATATGTGTTCTTGAGATTATGAGCATTGTATATTCGCTACTGGATTGAATTATGGATGTTGTACGTGATGGTCTCGATTTTCCAGCATGTAATGTATAGAGATTTTGCAGATTTCAGTATAGATATTATGTTGGATGAGATTATGATTGATTATGATTGATTGTGATATTGTTGTGTTGAGATTGAGTTGATCGGTACCAAGAAATATGTCGTTATGCCGTTGATTGTTACCGAGGTTGAGTATGAGTGAGTATTGACTTGTTCTGTGGGGACCCGGGCTCTAACTCAATTCTTTTGGGATTTAATTGGATCTTTGTTCGAAAATGTGGGTCAAAAATTTGCTTTTAACATTAATTCAAATGTATAGATAAAGCATAACATGTCGTTAACTGAAATAAACAACATAATGTACATACATATCTGTCTGGTACAATCATACACTAGTGTTCGAATCTCAAATACAAGTAGTTCAAATCTAAACAGAAACTACTGGTAATCTGCTACTACACCCGGCATCACCACGCTATCAACTCTCTCATCCTCGTCATGACCCTGATCCTGCCCCACCTGTTGTCATGCACACATACAGACACGACAACAGCCGGATAACTCCGGTGAGAACATATCCCAGTATAAAACATGTATGCATGCAATGTAATAATCATGTACAAAAGCATAGCATATGTAACAAGTAACATGAATATAAATCTAAACATGTAGAAGAATACAAATCTGTATTCCACAATTCAAATCTTGACTCGACTCTTTTCTAATCTAGGGATCCCGGTGTGAATAAGACGGTCTGTCACCTACCCAGCCACTCGGGGCAACGGTACGTCTTATTCCTAGACTTCGGTCAACTCTGTATCGAGGGTCTACACATATAACAAATCTGTTTCTATGCGTCGATACACCGAAACGTCTAGTTTTGGCAAGTCTGCCAATCTCTCCTATCTCAAGACTCGAATATAAATCAATAAACGAAACATTACATAATCAATGTAATAACTATCTAGTATGTGATTTAGGGAAACTCGTATCAAATCTGAATCGAGTTGTTCAATCCCGTGACCACATGAATTATACCTTTCTTGTCGAATCGTCGGTCGAAGTCTCGAGTTCACAATAGCCAATACAAATCTGAAATGGCATAAACAATGTGCACTTCAATCATATACATCTCAAACAAATCAATATACAAAGCTAACATCGGTTTCAATGCAATTCGACGGCGTAACGGCATAATTCTTCGATACCGATAATCCAAGAATATCATACTCGATCATAATCAACTCATAATCTCATCACACCTCAATACATAGGCTGAAATCTGAACAACCGTAACTTAACACATGCTGAAAATCGAAACAAGCTCATACGATATCTGAAAATCAATCTGATAACGAATCTACGATGCTCGATATACCAAGAGCACATTTCTCAACTCAAAACATAATTTCCCCAGCATATCAATTTCGAAACATGCTGGAAATATAAGAACTTACATCTTTAGCTAGCCCTCGTTGCAAGGAGCGTGAATCCGGCCTCGAAATTAAAATCGGAACACAAACCCACTCAAAATCTCAAGTGCAAAGACTATAAAGAAGTGAACTCTCTCCCCTTGCTCTTGCTTCTCGGCTGCTGAAATGGAGAATAGCTGAGGTGCCAATACAAGCTTATATACCCCAAGCCATGTGTCAACACGAAATTCAAAGGTGGCATTTCGCATGCAACACCGCGGGTGCGGCAGTGTAAGAGCACGGGTGCGCTATGCTCACGGCGAATTCACCAAAAATTGCAACACTATGACCGTGGGTGCGGTCCTTACATAACCGTGGGTGCGGTCTCACACCGCGGGGGCGGTCACGCTATCACCGCGGGTGCGGTGTCTGTTCGCACAAAACTCATTTTTTTCTATCTTTACACCGCGGGTGCGGTGATGTTAATACCGCAGGTGCGGTCTTGTCTCGGCCATGCTTACTCAAACTCACATTTTTCATGTCATGCATAATCCTCTTCAACCCTCACATCGATGACACGGATAATTCTCGAGCCTTACATTTCTCCCCCTCTTAGACAAGAGTTCGTCCTCGAACTCATAACAACTTAATCAATCATAGTAAAGGAAGAAATGACAATAGAACTGAAAGAAAACTCACATCATACAAATAGCTCGGGATGCCTCTGTCTCATCTCAGACTCTGTCTCCCAAGTTGCTTCCTCGATGCCATGACGATTCCATTGAACCTTCACCAGCGGAATAGTCTTGGTTCTAAGCTTCTTTTCCTTCCTATCCAGAATCTGTATCGGTTGCTCGACGTAGCTCAAAGTCTGATCTAACTCGGCTTCGTCAGGTTGAATGACATGAGAATCATCTGGCATGTATCTGCGCAACATCGATACATGAAAAACATCATGTATACCTGATAATGAAGGAGGAAGAGCAAGTCTGTAGGCTCGGTCGCCAATCTTCTCAAGAATCTCATACGGACCGACGTATCTAGGAGACAACTTCCCTCTCTTGCCAAATCTGACAATGCCTCTGAAAGGAAAATCTTCAAAAATACTCTGTCTCCCTGCTCAAATACCAACGGTCTGCGTCTGACATTGGCGTATTTCGCTTGCCTATCTTGTGCCGTCTTCATTCGCTTCTGAATGATCTTCACTTTCTCAGTCATCTCACGAATCATATCAGGCCCTAACTCTGGTACCTCAGAAATATCATCCCAGTACAACGGAGATCTGCACTTCTTTCCGTATAAAGCTTCGAACGGTGCCATTTCTATGCTCGTCTGATAGCTGTTGTTGTATGAAAACTCACACAACGGCAATGAGTCTTGCCAACTAGTACCAAAATCTAGTACTACAGCTCTCAGCATGTCCTCTAAAGTCTGGATAGTCCGCTCTGACTGTCCGTCCGTCTGGGGATGATAAACAGTACTCAGGTGTAAAGTCGTACCCAAAGCCTGCTGCAGCCTGTGCCAAAAGTGAGAAGTGAATCGTGGATCCCGATCTGATACGATCGACTTCGGCACACCGTGTAATCTGACGACCTCTCTGACATACAACTCTGCCATCTGATCGTGTCGGTAGGTCATTTTATACGGAATAAAGCACGCTGATTTGGTCAGTCTGTCTATCACAACCCAAATCGCGTCACAGCCCCGCGAAGATCGAGGTAACTTCGTCACGAAATCCATGGAAATGTGGTCCCATTTCCATTCAGGAACAGACAAACTCTGAAGTAGACCTCCGGGCTTCTTTCTCTCTGCCTTCACCTGTTGGCAATTCAGACATCTAGACACAAATTCTGCAATGTCTGTCTTCATCTGTTTCCACCAGAATTGTGCCTTCAAGTCGTTATACATCTTCCTGCCACCAGGATGAATGCTGAACCGACTACAGTGTGCCTCCGACATGATCTGTCGTCTCAAATCTGAAATCTCTGGCACTACTAAGCGGTTATTCACATACAGAACAGAATCTCTGACCTGATACTCTGAGATATGTCCGGCTCTGACCATATCAATTGATCTCTGAACACTCGGATCAATTCTCTGCGCTTCTTTGATCCTCAAAATCACATCTGGCTCAATCTGAATCGCAGCAAGTTGCAACGGTCTACTCTCTGTATCAAATGTCAATCCAGACAAGCAACAATCTTCTACTAAACTCGATACACCTATAGTCGACAAGGACAAAGAACATACCTTTCGACTCAAGGCGTCTGCCGCTGCATTCGACTTTCCTGGATGGTACTTGATCTCGCAATCAAAATCTTTCAGCAGATCAAGCCATCGTCGCTGCCTCATGTTCAACTCTGACTGAGAAAAGAGATATTTCAGGCTCTTATGATCGGAGTAGATCTCAAATTTCTCGCCATATAGATAATGACGCCAGATCTTAAGTGCAAACACAATCACCGCCAATTCAAGATCATGAATCGGGTAACGAGTCTCGTGCGGTTTCAGCTGTCTAGAGGCGTACGCTATCACGTGCCCTCGCTGCATAAGAACACATCCAAGCCCTCTGTGAGATGCATCACAATATACAACGAACTCACATGTACCTGATGGAATCGTCAAGACAGGCGCACTAGTCAGCCTCTTTTTCAGCTCAACAAAACTGCTCTCACACTCTTCTGACCACACAAATGGCATGTTCTTCTGTGTCAACTGGGTAATCGGCTTCGCTATACTGGAGAAGTCTCGAATAAAACGTCGATAATACCCGGCTAGACCCATGAAACTGCGTATCTCTGGCACAGAAGTCGGTCTCGGCCAACTGATCACAGCCTCAACTTTACTCGGATCTACCGCAATACCATCTCCAGATATAATGTGCCCTAAGAAGACAACCTGTCTCAGCCAGAATTCACACTTGGACAGTTTAGCATACAACTGCTCCTGTCGCAAAGTCTTCAGCACAATTCTCAGGTGATCTGCATGCTCAGTCAAACTCTTCGAATACACCAAAATGTCATCAATAAACACAATCACAAAATCATCTAAATATCTCTGAAAAATGCGGTTCATCAGACTCATAAACACCGCTGGTGCATTCGTCAAACCGAAAGGCTTAACAACAAACTCGTAATGTCCATACCTGGTTCGGAATGCAGTCTTCGGAATATCGACATCTCTAACTCGGAGCTGATGATACCCTGATCTCAAATCGATTTTCGAATATACCGAAGATCCCTGTAACTGATCAAACAAATCGTCGATGCGAGGCAACGGATACTTGTTCTTCACGGTCGCCTTGTTCAACTGCCTATAATCAATACACAGTCGCATCGAACCATCTTTCTTTCTAACAAAAAGCACCGGAGCACCCCAAGGAGATACACTGGGTCTGATATATCCCTTGGACAGAAGATCCTCCAACTGTGCTTTCAACTCTTTCAGCTCTATCGGTGCCATCCTATACGGAGCTCTCGAAATAGGAACAGAACCGGGCATAAGATCTATGCTGAAATCAACCTCTCGAACCGGAGGCAACCCTGGAATCTCATCAGGAAAAACATCTGCAAACTCGCAAACCACTGGCAAATCTGCCAATGCTGGGCTCGACTTCAGTAGGTCTACTGAATATACGAGAAAGCCCTCTGCTCCTCTCTGAAGCAATCTACTCATAGTCAGAGCAGATACTAAGGGAATCCGAGATCTAGAGCCCTTGCCGTAGAATTTCCACTCGTCTGTCATCTCGGGTCTGAATCTGACAATCTTGTGGAAACAATCTACCGTGGCCCTGTACTTGGTCAACATGTCTATGCCAACTATACAGTCAAAATCAGCTAAACCAAGTACTACACAATCAAGATCAATCTCATGCCCCTCAAACTGAAGCATACAGTGTCTAACAGTAGTCACAGATATAAAACCACTTCCCAACGGAGAAGCTATAGACACTACTGTCGACAACGACTCAACAGGCAATGAATGTCTCAATGCAAAATGTTCAGATATAAATGTATGAGATGCCCCTATGTCTATCAACACATATGCAGGATAACCACAAAGGAAACAATTACCTGCAATGACGTCATCTGGCGCCTCCTGCGCCTACTCCTCTGTCAGGGAAAAAACACGTGCCTGCTGTCGGGGAGGCTGACTCACCGTCTGACTACCTCCTGGCCTCTGCTGTGTCTGTGTGGAGGGTGGCTGAAAGGAGTGTACAGAGGATGCCTGTCTCTCCATCTGTGGCGCTGGTGCTGATGATCCTGTGCTCTGGATGTGGGGACCCGGACGCTAATCATCTTCTTAATCATCGTTGGGATTTAATTATCAGTTCTGATAAACAGGGTCTAAAAATTTTTCTTTTTAAAATGTAAATGCGGAAGGTAATGGAATCTAAACAATATACATCTCTGTATAAAAACTACAGTTCAGTAGAAAAGTACAATACTGTACAACCTCAGTCTAAGGTTCAATTACTAAATTCAAGTAATAAACCAAGTCTGCTACAAGTCCGGAATCACCACGCTAACTCGTCTTCTCTCATCGTCATCTCGACCCTGATCCAGCCCCACCTGTTGTCATGCACACATACAAAACAAGACAACAGCCGGATAACTCCGGTGAGAATAAGTCCCAGTATAAAACATGTTAAGCATGTATATAAATAATCTAAATCATAAAACATGCTATCATGAACATATTCGAAAGTAATAGATTTCATAATCTATGAAATCTACTCAAAATAAGCATGTAACTCAATTCAGATAACCATGCAATTCAAATCAAATCATATAAACATGCTATCAAATCAAATCATATAAACATGCTATCATACTGAAAGCAATAAACATGGGTTTTATAATCTATGAAACCACATCTATAAATGCATGCTGTTCTAGTCAAATCATGTCTAGACTCGACTCAACTATAACTCTAGGGATCCCGTGATGAATAAGACGTCAATGGCTGTTACCTACTCAACCAATCGTGGTAACTGTACGTCTTATTCCTAGACTTCGGCCATGGCTGTATCGTGGTGCTACAATAGGACAATGTCTGCTCCTATGTACGATACACCGAACGTCTAGAAGTCTGACAATGACTGTCAAGACTTTCCTATCTTAAATGCAATGAATAACAATCTGTAAACAAAGCATAATTATATTCATAACTGAATATCACAATTATCTTACATGCTTGAATACAATTCTATAATCAAAGCATAATCAGGTAACAATATAAACAATAATCTAGTATGTGATTTTATTGGGAAACTCAAATGAGATCTGATTTGAGTTGTATCTTCCCAGATATCACATGAATTATACCTTTGTTGTCCCTGTCTGACGAAGACGATGACCTGTATTCAACTCTGTCCATATCCAATCTGAAAAGACAATATCGAATACATAGTATCAATGAATAACTCAATTCACAATCTGTTTTGATCAATACTCAATTCAGTATACAATCTGATCAATGTCTGAACAAGACACCATCTGAGTCATATCCATAATATCACAATCTAATTGAAATCCTATCTGAATCTGATCACTATCAATTTTACTGATGTTTCGACGGCATAACAACACAATCTGAATAACCCCGTCCATATGAACATCACCAATATAATACTGGACTTCGAAATCAATAACAATACCAGTCATAATCTCAATAACAATACAATTCTGATATGAAATCTCAGTCAAATCGACTCCAAAAATCATAACAAATACATAAATAATCTGTTCTTCAGTCTGCCTTCACTTCTATACTGTCTACTATAGCAGAAACATCATATCTGAATCACATGCAATTCTAGCAACATCATATTTTCAAAACATGTTTAAACGTAACAAAACTTACGTCCAGTTGTAGCCTGCGTTGATATGAACACAGTACCGAAGTCGGATTTCAATTTGGATAAACGGTTTCTTTGTAAATTGAATTCTAACCTCAAGAATATAAAATCTCTCCCCTAAACTCTCGACTTTCAGGCTGAAAGAATGGAGGAGAATCGAGGTTTACGCACATCTATATATATCCATCTCGTGCATGCAAAGCAAGTGGCGTTGTGCATGTTCTGCACGTTGCGCGCATATGCGCCAACAATGTCGCGCATATGCGCCGGTAGCTCACACCAGCATTTTGCCAACTCGCGCATATGCGCCATTTATGTCGCGCATATGCGCCAATCATTCTGCCTAACCCGCGCATATGCGCCATTTAAGTCGCGCATATGCGCCAATCCTTCTGGACCTTCCGCGCATATGCGCCACTAATCTCGCGCATATGCGCCAAGGCTTCTGGAGGTGTCGCGCATATGCGCGCATGTCTTCGCGCATGTGCGCCAACCTTACTGTGATTCTCGCGCATGTGCGCCACTCTTGATCGCGCATGTGCGCCAACACATAAATTTGCACACACAATTTACACCTTTCTTATGTGTTCTAGTCCGATCCGTTCCATCTATCATTATCTCAATTACTTCAAAAATCATTCCAGATTAATTATCAATTACGGTAATCATACTCAATTCATTTCAAATTACGGTAATTAAATTCTCGGGCATTACATTTCTCCCCCTCTTAGATTTGAGTTCGTCCTCGAACTCGCAAGTAATCAATTTAGATATATCAAGAGAAAGGCATAACAGAGTTTAAATCAAACTCAGATCTCTAATTCCAGTCTGGAATAAGAAGTATCTAAGTATAATATCATATTACTTCTCTAATTCTTTCTGCTAGAATCAATCTCGTATTACTGGCTATACAACATCCGTATATACCAATCTATAGCTTATGACATATCCGTACCATCTGTTGTTATCAAAGACATCTACAGTCTTTAGCTTCAATTATCACTCGTCATCATCTGACGTTGGTTTCTTGAATCTGTTCATTCTGAACTATCTGGATAACTAGTGCTAATATCCAGCACTATAGTTCGACCAATATCTGTCGATATCTGATTACTACACCCTGACTATCTATCAATCTCTCTGACTACCTGCTAATCTGTAATAAATCTGCACAATAGAGCTTATGATATAGTCTATCACAAGTACCACTCCATCAAAATCACAATCTGATATCATCTAATTCAATATTCTAATCCATCTGATTATTTCTTTGACATCGATCTATGTCATCTAGTTCTGTTTGTACGTAATCTGGTACAAACTGATAGATATAGATTGAGAAATCTGTCAATCATAATCATATCATATCAAAATTTAAAGAAAATGGCTGTAATGTCATTATGAACACCATAGAAATGTACTCCCATTTCTATTCAGAAATATACATATTCTGTAACCAATCTTCTGATTTCTATCTTTCTATCTTCTTCTGTTAGCAACTCAGACTTATCAGTACAATTTCTGCCAACATATCTGCACAATTTCTGCCATAACTGATCTAATCTGTTTATATCACAATCTATCTGTTCGAATATCATACATTCTCAGTCATAAACATGATAACTGAAGTCACTACAACGCATTTCTGACATTATCTGTGATTTCAACTTCGAACTACTGATATAAACAAATCAGTTAATAACATAATTTAAAAAGAAAATACCTACCTGGTATTCGGCTCTGACTGTCGATATCAAGTTCTACTGTACAATTCTGACACATTCTGATATCATAACACAATCAGTCTATTACAAAACACAAAAACACATATCAGTTTCTCTGACCGATACTCTGCTCTGATTATCGGAATACTGTTCTGACCACTCTGATCACGTTTCTGAACTGCTGGAATTCTCGAATTCATTTCTGATACAAGCTGAACTGTAATACTCTCAACGGTTCATAAAATCTGCATCAATACTGATTCAGAATAACAATAATCTATACTAATCTAGTAAATATATAGGATTGTAAGTTCTAACAATACTATCGATTCTGACAGATCAATTAGATCTTCATGCCATTCTGATCAACTGCTATATATCATCTGCAAATAGAATATGCTCCCCAAACAATACAATCTGTATAAAATACTGATCTAGAAGCAATCATTCTCAAGCAGTTCAAAACACAATTATATCAGATACTCTGTTAACTCCTATAATATCAATATCTGACAATTCTGACATTTCTGACTTTCTGATCTTTCTGATATCGGTATCTGATCAGTCACTGATCACAATATCAACTGTCTCAAAATCAATCAGTATACTAACATCAGATATCATCTATTCTGAATACAATCTGTTTCAAACAGAATTCTTACTGAATAATTTCTGTATACAAGAATCATAATTCTCAGAATATTTAATATGATCTTTCAAATATTCTTTCAATTCATTTTGTATCATTCTGTATAGTCCATACTATTCTGTACTAAATCTACTATACAAACAATACCTGATCTCAATTCAATTTCTGAAGTCTATCTGTCTGATATAAGGCAAATCTAACATCTTATCTAGGCAAACATCAGCCAACTCATACATCATTGACATATCTGTCAATGATAGGCTCGATTTCAGTAGGTCTACTGAATACATAGGGATGCAATCTGCTCCTTTCTGTATTAATCGAGTCATATTCAATACAGATATCAAAAGAATTCTAAATCTGGAATCCTTATCGTGGTATCTCCACTGATCAGTCCTCTCTGATCTGACGCTTACCATTCCTGGAAAACTTCTACAATATGTCTGTACTTGTTCAGCATATACATATCAACAATGCGTCCAAATCAGGAACCACAAGTACATCATAATCTATCTCTATTTCATTCTCATCCTACTGTAGTATATAATATATACAGAAATCTCTAATATCCACATTTCCTCAACAAGCAAGGACATCAATACTACAGTACATACAAACCCAACAGGGACAGCATATCCCCATGCAATTCAGTCTAAGATATTCTTAACAAATGCCTTAGTATATATCAATACATATGCAATAGAATCATAAAGAGTAGTACCTGTTGTGAATTCTTGATCGGTGTTTTAAATTGAACTCTGTTCCTTACAATCTTCGGGAACGCTTCTGGGGACAAACTTTAGCAAAGTGTCCCGGCTGTCCACAAATATTACATCTACCAGTCACTCCCTGGCATTGCTTGGTGGAATGTCTCCCTCCGCAACTCCTGCAATACACTCCAGTATATCTCGGACTAGAACTACTGGAACTCGAGGAATCACCCCCTAACTTCTTGAAGGGCTTCTTGCGTGCTTTCAGCAAATCTTGCTTCCCACTCGTGCTGCCACGCTCAATTCGAAGAGGGGATTGCTGTGTCTGAAGTGGCTTCACACACAACCTTGTCAATTGTCTAATCAGACTCATCTCCGCTCTCTTTGCTCTACTCAAGATATCAGCAAAATGATAAGGTCGTTGCAAATTCATAAATGCAACTACCTCCGAATTCAACCCTCTGATGAACTGATTCACTACAGCTTCATCATTCCCAGCTAAATGAGGAGCAAAATGCAGTAGAGTAGAGAATTTAGCAATATATTGGTCAATATTCAGCTGCCCTTGGCTCAAATTCTCAAACTCTGCTTTCTTGTCCTCTCGGTACGAGACTGAGAAAAATCGTCGATAAAATTCAGTTCTGAATATTTCCCACGAAATCACTGTACCTCTCTGTGCCCACATTCTTGTACTGGTAATCCACCAACTCCTGGCGGCTTCTCGTAGCTGGTAAGGCACCATTTTAACTCTCTGTTCATCTGTACAATCAAGTAAATCAAACAAGATTTCTATATCATCTAACCAGTTCTGACAATCTTCAGATGTTTCGGTACCACTCAAAACCGGCGGCTGTAATAACTCAAATTCTTTCATCTTTTCTTCTAACTGAGTTTCTGATACATCTCTCTGCTCAGACGAAGTACTGCCCTTTTCTGAAATTCTTCGAGGCGGTATATCTGAATATCAAACAGATTAGTACACAATCTATACAATCTGTCTCAGCCCTCCTCTGATCATATACCTCTGATCCAGACTCGGTTCTGATCCAGGCTTAGTACTTACATGCTGCAATCAACTCGGATAACAAGCAACATGTAATAGGGAAAGCAATAAATCATGCTAGCACACACAATGTAGTCAACATTGAAATAAATTTCATGCTAGCAATCACATGCAAGGAAAGAAAATTCAATCTACCCCGCTCATCCTCTTCTATCTCAGTCTAACTCAATCTAAAAGATCTATCAGTTCTGACTATCTCAATCTAAAGGATCTATGGCTCTGATACCACCTGTTGTGGGGACCCGGACGCTAATCATCTTCTTAATCATCGTTGGGATTTAATTATCAGTTCTGATAAACAGGGTCTAAAAATTTTTCTTTTTAAAATGTAAATGCGGAAGGTAATGGAATCTAAACAATATACATCTCTGTATAAAAACTACAGTTCAGTAGAAAAGTACAATACTGTACAACCTCAGTCTAAGGTTCAATTACTAAATTCAAGTAATAAACCAAGTCTGCTACAAGTCCGGAATCACCACGCTAACTCGTCTTCTCTCATCGTCATCTCGACCCTGATCCAGCCCCACCTGTTGTCATGCACACATACAAAACAAGACAACAGCCGGATAACTCCGGTGAGAATAAGTCCCAGTATAAAACATGTTAAGCATGTATATAAATAATCTAAATCATAAAACATGCTATCATGAACATATTCGAAAGTAATAGATTTCATAATCTATGAAATCTACTCAAAATAAGCATGTAACTCAATTCAGATAACCATGCAATTCAAATCAAATCATATAAACATGCTATCAAATCAAATCATATAAACATGCTATCATACTGAAAGCAATAAACATGGGTTTTATAATCTATGAAACCACATCTATAAATGCATGCTGTTCTAGTCAAATCATGTCTAGACTCGACTCAACTATAACTCTAGGGATCCCGTGATGAATAAGACGTCAATGGCTGTTACCTACTCAACCAATCGTGGTAACTGTACGTCTTATTCCTAGACTTCGGCCATGGCTGTATCGTGGTGCTACAATAGGACAATGTCTGCTCCTATGTACGATACACCGAACGTCTAGAAGTCTGACAATGACTGTCAAGACTTTCCTATCTTAAATGCAATGAATAACAATCTGTAAACAAAGCATAATTATATTCATAACTGAATATCACAATTATCTTACATGCTTGAATACAATTCTATAATCAAAGCATAATCAGGTAACAATATAAACAATAATCTAGTATGTGATTTTATTGGGAAACTCAAATGAGATCTGATTTGAGTTGTATCTTCCCAGATATCACATGAATTATACCTTTGTTGTCCCTGTCTGACGAAGACGATGACCTGTATTCAACTCTGTCCATATCCAATCTGAAAAGACAATATCGAATACATAGTATCAATGAATAACTCAATTCACAATCTGTTTTGATCAATACTCAATTCAGTATACAATCTGATCAATGTCTGAACAAGACACCATCTGAGTCATATCCATAATATCACAATCTAATTGAAATCCTATCTGAATCTGATCACTATCAATTTTACTGATGTTTCGACGGCATAACAACACAATCTGAATAACCCCGTCCATATGAACATCACCAATATAATACTGGACTTCGAAATCAATAACAATACCAGTCATAATCTCAATAACAATACAATTCTGATATGAAATCTCAGTCAAATCGACTCCAAAAATCATAACAAATACATAAATAATCTGTTCTTCAGTCTGCCTTCACTTCTATACTGTCTACTATAGCAGAAACATCATATCTGAATCACATGCAATTCTAGCAACATCATATTTTCAAAACATGTTTAAACGTAACAAAACTTACGTCCAGTTGTAGCCTGCGTTGATATGAACACAGTACCGAAGTCGGATTTCAATTTGGATAAACGGTTTCTTTGTAAATTGAATTCTAACCTCAAGAATATAAAATCTCTCCCCTAAACTCTCGACTTTCAGGCTGAAAGAATGGAGGAGAATCGAGGTTTACGCACATCTATATATATCCATCTCGTGCATGCAAAGCAAGTGGCGTTGTGCATGTTCTGCACGTTGCGCGCATATGCGCCAACAATGTCGCGCATATGCGCCGGTAGCTCACACCAGCATTTTGCCAACTCGCGCATATGCGCCATTTATGTCGCGCATATGCGCCAATCATTCTGCCTAACCCGCGCATATGCGCCATTTAAGTCGCGCATATGCGCCAATCCTTCTGGACCTTCCGCGCATATGCGCCACTAATCTCGCGCATATGCGCCAAGGCTTCTGGAGGTGTCGCGCATATGCGCGCATGTCTTCGCGCATGTGCGCCAACCTTACTGTGATTCTCGCGCATGTGCGCCACTCTTGATCGCGCATGTGCGCCAACACATAAATTTGCACACACAATTTACACCTTTCTTATGTGTTCTAGTCCGATCCGTTCCATCTATCATTATCTCAATTACTTCAAAAATCATTCCAGATTAATTATCAATTACGGTAATCATACTCAATTCATTTCAAATTACGGTAATTAAATTCTCGGGCATTACACTGGAATCGTTGTGCACCCCGCTGGGGACAAACTCTGGCGAAATGTCCCTGTTGCCTACAGATGTTGCAGCGTCCCAGAACTCCTTGACATTGCTCCGTCGCGTGTCGCCCTCCGCATGAACCACAGTATGCGCCACTATACTCTGACCCCTGACCTCTCTGTCGAGATCCACTCGAACTCGATGAACTGCTCCCAGATTTCTTAAACTGTTTGCCCTTGGCCTTCAGAAAATCCTTCTTGCCACTACCACTAGCTCCACTGTCAAAACGAGGAGGAGGTGGTGGAAACTGCACGGTCGTGGACTGTGGCGGTCTCTGCCCCTGAACACCGTAGGAAGCTCCTCGCTGCCTGATCAAGCCAGCCTCTGCTCCCTTTGCTCGGTTCAGTGCCTCCGAAAAAGTACTAGGACGGCCCGTGTTCACCAAAGTAAAGACATCGGGATTCAGTCCGTTGATGAACTGATCGGCCACTGCCTCGTCGTTTCCGGCCACATGCGGTGCAAATCGTAGCAATGCAGAAAATTTAGCAACATACTCCTCGATGTTCCACTGTCCCTGCTTCAGATTCGCAAATTCAGCTCCCTTATCTTTCCGGTAGGAAACGGGAAAGAAGCGCTGATAGAACTCATCTTTGAAGACTTTCCACGTGATATCAATGCCTCGGTGCTCCAAGGCTCTCTTCGTAGTCAACCACCAGCTCTTTGCAACCTCTTGCATCTGATGCCCTATCAGCTTCACACGTCGCTCGTCAGTATAGGCCAACGACTCAAACAACATCTCGATATCATCGAGCCAGCTCTCGCATTCTACTGCACTCTCTGTGCCTTTCAGAGTAGGCGGATGGAAAGACTGGAATCTCTTCAATAAGGTCTCCATCGGTGTAGCGGTGACGTCCATCTGTGCACCTGATGTGCTACCCTGCTCTGGCTGTGGCACTCGTCTAGGCGGCATAAATCTGATTATCAAACTGATTAGTACATAATCAATGTCATCTGTCTCAGCCCTCCTCTGATCATATACCTCTGATCGAGAATCGGTTCTGATTCAGGCTTGAAATGCCGTAAATCACTTCAGATAATACAACACAACATATATAGGGAAAGCAATAAAGCATGCTAGCATCTCAAAAGCAAGGAAGATGACTCGATCTACCCCGCTCATTCTATTCTATCTCAGTCTACAAAACCTACTGCTCTGATACCACCTGTTGTGGGGACCCGGGCTCTAACTCAATTCTTTTGGGATTTAATTGGATCTTTGTTCGAAAATGTGGGTCAAAAATTTGCTTTTAACATTAATTCAAATGTATAGATAAAGCATAACATGTCGTTAACTGAAATAAACAACATAATGTACATACATATCTGTCTGGTACAATCATACACTAGTGTTCGAATCTCAAATACAAGTAGTTCAAATCTAAACAGAAACTACTGGTAATCTGCTACTACACCCGGCATCACCACGCTATCAACTCTCTCATCCTCGTCGTGACCCTGATCCTGCCCCACCTGTTGTCATGCACACATACAGACACGACAACAGCCGGATAACTCCGGTGAGAACATATCCCAGTATAAAACATGTATGCATGCAATGTAATAATCATGTACAAAAGCATAGCATATGTAACAAGTAACATGAATATAAATCTAAACATGTAGAAGAATACAAATCTGTATTCCACAATTCAAATCTTGACTCGACTCTTTTCTAATCTAGGGATCCCGGTGTGAATAAGACGGTCTGTCACCTACCCAGTCACTCGGGGCAACGGTACGTCTTATTCCTAGACTTCGGTCAACTCTGTATCGAGGGTCTACACATATAACAAATCTGTTTCTACGCGTCGATACACCGAAACGTCTAGTTTTGGCAAGTCTGCCAATCTCTCCTATCTCAAGACTCGAATATAAATCAATAAACGAAACATTACATAATCAATGTAATAACTATCTAGTATGTGATTTAGGGAAACTCGTATCAAATCTGAATCGGGTTGTGCAATCCCGTGACCACATGAATTATACCTTTCTTGTCGAATCGTCGGTCGAAGTCTCGAGTTCACAATAGCCAATACAAATCTGAAATGGCATAAACAATGTGCACTTCAATCATATACATCTCAAACAAATCAATATACAAAGCTAACATCGGTTTCAATGCAATTCGACGGCGTAACGGTATAATTCTTCGATACCGATAATCCAAGAATATCATACTCGATCATAATCAACTCATAATCTCTCATCACACCTCAATACATAGGCTGAAATCTGAACAACCGTAACTTAACACATGCTGAAAATCGAAACAAGCTCATACGATATCTGAAAATCAATCTGATAACGAATCTACGATGCTCGATATACCAAGAGCACATTTCTCAACTCAAAACATAATTTCCCCAGCATATCAATTTCGAAACATGCTGGAAATATAAGAACTTACATCTTTAGCTAGCCCTCGTTGCAAGGAGCATGAATCCGGCCTCGAAATTAAAATCGGAACACAAACCCACTCAAAATCTCAAGTGCAAAGACTATAAAGAAGTGAACTCTCTCCCCTTGCTCTTGCTTCTCGGCTGCTGAAATGGAGAATAGCTGAGGTGCCAATACAAGCTTATATACCCCAAGCCATGTGTCAACACGAAATTCAAAGGTGGCATTTCGCATGCAACACCGCGGGTGCGGCAGTGTAAGAGCGCGGGTGCGCTATGCTCACGGCGAATTCACCAAAAATTGCAACACTATGACCGCGGGTGCGGTCCTTACATAACCGCGGGTGCGGTCTCACACCGCGGGGGCGGTCACGCTATCACCGCGGGTGCGTTGTCTGTTCGCACAAAACTCATTTTTTTCTATCTTTACACCGCGGGTGCGGTGATGTTAATACCGCAGGTGCGGTCTTGTCTCGGCCATGCTTACTCATACTCACATTTTTCATGTCATGCATAATCCTCTTCAACCCTCACATCGATGACACGGATAATTCTCGAGCCTTATATTGTTGTAATCTACTACTTGTCATCCTCAAACGGATCGACAAACTGAAGTTGTCAATAGAACTTTGGGAACACTTTTGCGTGCTATTCTTAAAAAGAACTTGGATTGACATTTCTATGGACTTTATTTTGGGGTTGCCTAGGACTAAGAAGGGGAGATATTCTATTTTGGATTACTTTATGGGCTAAACTTTGCTCAATATTGTTGTAATCTACTACTTGTCATCGGCTAAACTTTGCACAATAAAGTTGTAATCTACTACTTGTCATCCTCAAACGGATGGACAAACTGAAGTTGTAAATAGAACTTACTTGGATTGACATTTCTATGGACTTTATTTTGGGGTTGCCTAGGACTAAGAAGGGGAGGGATTCTATTTATGGATTACTTTATTGGCTAAAATTTGCACAATAAAGTTGTAATCTACTACTTGTCATCCTCAAACGTATGGACAAACTGAAGTTGTAAATAGAACTTTGAGAACACTTTTTCGTGCTATTCTTAAAAGAACTTGGATTGACATTTCTATGGACTTTAATATTGGGTTGCCTAGGACTAAAAAGGGTAGGGATTCTATTTTATGGATTACTTTATGGGCTAAACTTTGCTCCATATTGTTATAATCTACTACTTGTCATCCTCAAACGGATGGACAAACTAAAGTTGTCAATAGAACTTTGGGAACACTTTTGCGTGCTATTCTTAAAAAGAACTTGGATTGACATTTCTATGGACTTTATTTTGGGGTTGCCTAGGACTAAGAAGGGGAGGGATTCTATTTATGGATTACTTTATGGGCTAAACTTTGCACAATAAAGTTGTAATCTACTACTTGTCATCCTCAAACGGATGAACAAACTGAAGTTGTAAATAGAACTTTTAGAATACTTTGGGAACACTTTTGCGTGCTATTCTTAAAAGAACTTGGACTGACATTTCTATGGACTTTATTTTAGGGTTGCCTAGGACTAAGATGGGGAGGGATTTTATTTTTGGATTACTTTATGGGCTAAACTTTGCTCCATATTGTTATAATCTACTACTTGTCATCCTCAAACGGATGGACAAACTGAAGTTGTAAATAGAACTTACTTGGATTGACATTTCTATGGACTATATTTTGGGGTTGCCTAGGACTAATAAGGGGAGGGATTCTATTTATGGATTACTTTATGGGCTAAACTTTGCACAATAAAGTTGTCATCTACTACTTGTCATCCTCAAACGTATGGACAAACTGAAGTTGTAAATAGAATTTTGAGAACACTTTTGCGTGCTATTCTTAAAAAGAACTTTGATTGACATTTCTATGGACTTTATTTTGGGGTTTCCTAGGACTAAGAAGGGGAGGGATTTTATTTTTGGATTACTTTATGGGCTAAACTTTGCTCCATATTGTTGTAATCTACTACTTGTCATCCTCAAACGGATGGACAAACTGAAGTTGTCAATAGAACTTTGGGAACACTTTTGCGTGCTATTCTTAAAAAGAACTTGGATTGACATTTCTATGGACTTTAGTTTGGGGTTGCCTAGAACTAAGAAGGGGAGGGATTCTATTTATGGATTACTTTATGGGCTAAACTTTGCTCAATATTGTTGTAATCTACTACTTGTCATCCTCAAACGGATGGACAAACTGAAGTTGTAAATATAACTTTGGGAACACTTTTGCGTGCTATTCTTCAAAAGAATTTGGATTGATAAATATATGCACTTTATTTTGGGGTTGCCTAGGACAAAGAATGGGAGGGATTCTATTTTTGGATTACTTTATGGGCTAAACTTTGCTCAATATTGTTGTAATCTACTACTTGTCATCCTCAAACGGATGGACAAACTGAAGTTGTAAATAGAACTTTGGGAACACTTTTGCATGCTATTCTTAAAAGAACTTGGATTGACATTTCTATGCACTTTATTTTGGGGTTGCCTAGGACTAAGAAGGGGAGGGATTCTATTTTATGGATTACTTTATGGGCTAAACTTTGCTCCATATTGTTGTAATCTACTACTTGTCATCCTCAAACGGATGGACAAACTGAAGTTGTCAATAGAACTTTGGGAACACTTTTGCGTGCTATTCTTAAAAAAACTTGGATTGACAAATCTATGCCCTTTATTTTGGGGTTGCCTAGGACTAAGAAGGGGAGGGATTCTATTTTTGGATTACTTTATGGGCTAAACTTTGCTCAATATTGTTGTAATCTACTACTTGTCATCCTCAAACGGATGGACAAACTGAAGTTGTAAATAGAACTTTGGGAACACTTTTGCGTGCTATTCTTAAAAGAACTTGGATTGACATTTCTATGCACTTTATTTTGGGGTTGTCTAAGACTAAGAAGGGGAGGGATTCTATTTTTGGATTACTTTATGCGCTAAACTTTGCTCAATATTGTTGTAATCTACTACTTGTCATCCTCAAACAGATGGACAAACTGAAGTTGTCAATAGAACTTTGGGAACACTTTTGCGTGCTTTTCTTAAAAAGAACTTGGATTGACATTTCTATGGACTTTATTTTGGGGTTGCCTAGGACTAAGAAGAAGAGGGATTCTATTTTATGGATTACTTTATGGGCTAAACTTTGCTCCATATTGTTGTAATCTACTACCTGTCATCCTCAAACGGATGGACAAACTGAAGTTGTCAATAGAACTTTGGGAACACTTTTACGTGCTATTCTTAAAAAGAACTTGGATTTACATTTCTATGGATTTTATTTTGGGGTTGCCTAGGACTAAGAAGGGGAGGGATTCTATTTATGGATTACTTTATGGGCTAAACTTTGCTCCATATTGTTGTAATCTACTACTTGTCATCCTCAAACGGATGGACAAACTGAAGTTGTCAATAGAACTTTGGGAACACTTTTGCGCGCTATTCTTCAAAAGAACATGGATTGACATTTCTATGGACTTTATCTTGGGGTTGCCTAGGACTAAGAAGGGGAGGGATTCTATTTTTGGATTACTTTATGGGCTAAACTTTCCTCAATATTGTTGTAATCTACTACTTGTCATCGGCTAAACTTTGCACAATAAAGTTGTAATCTACTACTTGTCATCCTCAAACGGATGGACAAACTGAAGTTGTAAATAGAACTTACTTGGATTGACATTTCTATGGACTTTATTTTGGGGTTGCCTAGGACTAATAAGGGGAGGGATTCTATTTATGAAATACTTTATGCGCTAAACTTTGCTCAATATTGTTGTAATCTACTACTTGTCATCCTCAAACAGATGGACAAACTGAAGTTGTCAATAGAACTTATATGGGTGTCTTCTCGATAAGAAGAAGGACTTTCTAGTAGTGAAATAGGAGTCAGTGCTCAACTAGTCCGGAGACTATAGCTCAGTCGAGCTTCTAATCCAGCCACGAAACATAAAATAGAACTTAAATAGATAGTACATTCAAGGGAACACTTTTGCGTGCTATTCTTAAAAAGAACTTGGATTGACATTTCTATGGACTTTATTTTGGGGTTGCCTAGGACTAAGAAGGGGAGGGATTTTATTTTTGGATTACTTTATGGGCTAAACTTTGCTCCATATTGTTGTAATCTACTACTTGTCATCCTCAAACGGATGGACAAACTGAAGTTGTCAATAGAACTTTGGGAACACTTTTACGTGCTATTCTTAAAAAGAACTTGGATTTACATTTCTATGGATTTTATTTTGGGGTTGCCTAGGACTAAGAAGGGGAGGGATTCTATTTATGGATTACTTTATGGGCTAAACTTTGCTCCATATTGTTGTAATCTACTACTTGTCATCCTCAAACGGATGGACAAACTGAAGTTGTCAATAGAACTTTGGGAACACTTTTGCGCGCTATTCTTAAAAAGAACATGGATTGACATTTCGATGGACTTTATCTTGGGGTTGCCTAGGACTAAGAAGGGGAGGGATTCTATTTTTGGATTACTTTATGGGCTAAACTTTGCACAATATTGTTGTAATCTTAGTCTATTTTTGGATTAGTTTATGGGCTAAACTTTGCTCCATATTGTTGTAATCTACTACTTGTCATCCTCAAACGGATGGACAAACTGAAATTGTCAATAGAACTTTGGGAACACTTTTGCGTGCTATTCTTAAAAAGAACTTGGATTGACATTTCTATGCACTTTATTTTGGGGTTGCCTAGGACTAAGAAGGGGAGGGATTCTATTTTGGGATTACTTTATGGGCTAAACTTTGCTCAATATTGTTGTAATCTAATACTTGTCATCCTCAAACGGATGGACAAACTGAAGTTGTAAATAGAACTTTGGGAACAATTTTGCGTGCTATTCTTAAAAAGAACTTAGATTGACATTTCTATGGACTTTATTTTGGGGTTGTCTAGAACTAAGAAGGGGAGGGATTCTATTTTTGGATTACTTTATGGGCTAAATTTTGCTCCATATTGTAGTAATCTACTACTTGTCATCCTCAAACGGATGGACAAACTGAAGTTGTAAATAGAACTTTGGGAACACTTTTGCGTGCTATTCTTAAAAAGAACTTGGATTGACATTTCTATGCACTTTATTTTGGGGTTGCCTAGGACTAAGAAGGGGAGGGATTCTATTTTGGATTACTTTATGGGCTAAACTTTGCTCAATATTGTTGTAATCTACTACTTGTCATCCTCAAACGGATGGACAAACTGAAGTTGTAAATAGAACTTTGGGAACACTTTTGCGTGCTATTCTTAAAAAGAACTTGGATTGACATTTCTATGGACTTTATTTTGGGGTTGTCTAGAACTAAGAAGGTGAGGGATTCTATTTTTGGATTACTTTATGGGCTAAACTTTGCTCCATATTGTTGTAATCTACTACTTGTCATCCTCAAACGGATGGACAAACTGAAGTTGTAAATAGAACTTTGGGAACACTTTTGCGTGCTATTCTTAAAAAGAACTTGGATTGACATTTCTATGCACTTTGTATTGGGGTTGCCTAGGACTAAGAAGGGGAGGGATTCTATTTATGGATTACTTTATGGGCAAAACTTTGCACAATATTGTTGTAATCTTAGTCTTTTTGGATTAGTTTATGGGCTAAACTTTGCTCCATATTGCTGTAATCTACTACTTGTCATCCTTAAACGGATGGACAAACTGAAGTTGTCAATAGAACTTTGGGAACACTTTTGCGTGCTATTCTTAAAAAGAACTTGGATTGACATTTCTATGCACTTTATTTTGGGGTTGCCTAGGACTAAGAAGAGGAGGGATTCTATTTATGGATTACTTTATGGGCTAAACTTTGCTCAATATTGTTGTAATCTACTACTTGTCATCCTCAAACGGATGGACAAACTGAAGTTGTAAATATAACTTTGGGAACACTTTTGCGTGCTATTCTTAAAAAGAATTTGGATTGATAAATCTATGCACTTTATTTTGGGGTTGCCTAGGACAAAGAATGGGAGGGATTCTATTTTTGGATTACTTTATGGGCTAAACTTTGCTCAATATTGTTGTAATCTACTACTTGTCATCCTCAAACGGATGGACAAACTGAAGTTGTAAATAGAACTTTGGGAACACTTTTGCATGCTATTCTTAAAAGAACTTGGATTGACATTTCTATGCACTTTATTTTGGGGTTGCCTAGGACTAAGAAGGGGAGGGATTCTATTTTATGGATTACTTTATGGGCTAAACTTTGCTCCATATTGTTGTAATCTACTACTTGTCATCCTCAAACGGATGGACAAACTGAAGTTGTCAATAGAACTTTGGGAACACTTTTGCGTGCTATTCTTAAAAAGAACTTGGATTGACAAATCTATGCACTTTATTTTGGGGTTGCCTAGGACTAAGAAGGGGAGGGATTCTATTTTTGGATTACTTTATGGGCTAAACTTTGCTCAATATTGTTGTAATCTACTACTTGTCATCCTCAAACGGATGGACAAACTGAAGTTGTAAATAGAACTTTGGGAACACTTTTGCGTGCTATTCTTAAAAGAACTTGGATTGACATTTCTATGCACTTTATTTTGGGGTTGTCTAAGACTAAGAAGGGGAGGGATTCTATTTTTGGATTACTTTATGCGCTAAACTTTGCTCAATATTATTGTAATCTACTACTTGTCATCCTCAAACAGATGGACAAAATGAAGTTGTCAATAGAACTTTGGGAACACTTTTGCGTGCTTTTCTTAAAAAGAACTTGGATTGACATTTCTATGGACTTTATTTTGGGGTTGCCTAGGACTAAGAAGGGGAGGGATTCTATTTTATGGATTACTTTATGGGCTAAACTTTGCTCCATATTGTTGTAATCTACTACTTGTCATCCTCAAACGGATGGACAAACTGAAGTTGTCAATAGAACTTTGGGAACACTTTTACGTGCTATTCTTAAAAAGAACTTGGATTTACATTTCTATGGATTTTATTTTGGGGTTGCCTAGGACTAAGAAGGGGAGGGATTCTATTTATGGATTACTTTATGGGCTAAACTTTGCTCCATATTGTTGTAATCTACTACTTGTCATCCTCAAACCGATGGACAAACTGAAGTTGTCAATAGAACTTTGGGAACACTTTTGCGCGCTATTCTTAAAAAGAACATGGATTGACATTTCTATGGACTTTATCTTGGGGTTGCCTAGGACTAAGAAGGGGAGGGATTCTATTTTTGGATTACTTTATGGGCTAAACTTTCCTCAATATTGTTGTAATCTACTACTTGTCATCGGCTAAACTTTGCACAATAAAGTTGTAATCTACTACTTGTCATCCTCAAACGGATGGACAAACTGAAGTTGTAAATAGAACTTACTTGGATTGACATTTCTATGGACTTTATTTTGGGGTTGCCTAGGACTAATAAGGGGAGGGATTCTATTTATGGAATACTTTATGCGCTAAACTTTGCTCAATATTGTTGTAATCTACTACTTGTCATCCTCAAACAGATGGACAAACTGAAGTTGTCAATAGAACTTTGGGAACACTTTTGCGTGCTATTCTTAAAAAGAACTTGGATTGACATTTCTATGGACTTTATTTTGGGGTTGCCTAGGACTAAGAAGGGGAGGGATTTTATTTTTGGATTACTTTATGGGCTAAACTTTGCTCCATATTGTTGTAATCTACTACTTGTCATCCTCAAACGGATGGACAAACTGAAGTTGTCAATAGAACTTTGGGAACACTTTTACGTGATATTCTTAAAAAGAACTTGGATTTACATTTCTATGGATTTATTTTGGGGTTGCCTAGGACTAAGAAGGGGAGGGATTCTATTTATGGATTACTTTATGGGCTAAACTTTGCTCCATATTGTTGTAATCTACTACTTGTCATCCTCAAACGGATGGACAAACTGAAGTTGTAAATAGAACTTTGGGAACACTTTTGCGTGTTATTCTTAAAAAGAACTTGGATTGACATTTCTATGGACTTTATTTTGGGGTTGCCTAGGACTAAGAAGGGAGGGATTCTATTTTTGGATTACTTTATGGGCTAAACTTTGCTCAATATTGTTGTAATCTACTACTTGTCATCCTCAAACGGATGGACAAACTGAAGTTGTAAATAGAACTTTGAGAAAACTTTTGCGTGCTATTCTTAAAAAGAACTTGAACTGAAATCTTTATGGACTTTATTTTGGGGTTGCCTAGGACTAAGAAGGGGAGGGATTCTATTTTTGGATTACTTTATGGGCTAAACTTTGCTCAATATTGTTGTAATCTACTACTTGTCATCCTCAAACGGATGGACAAACTGAAGTTGTAAATAGAACTTTGAGAACACTTTTGCGTGCTATTCTTAAAAACAACTTGGACTGACATTTCTATGGACTTTATTTTAGGGTTGCCTAGGACTAAGAAGGGGAGGGATTCTATTTTTGGATTACTTTATGGGCTAAACTTTGCTCAATATTGTTGTAATCTACTACTTGTCATCCTCAAACGGATGGACAAACTGAAGTTGTCAATAGAACTTTGGGAACACTTTTGCGTGCTATTCTTAAAAAGAACTTGGATTGACATTTCTATGGACTTTATTTTGGCGTTGCCTAGGACTAAGAAGGGGAGGGATTTTATTTTTGGATTACTTTATGAGCTAAACTTTGCTCAATATTGTTGTAATCTACTACTTGTCATCCTCAAACGGATGGACAAACTGAAGTTGTCAATAGAACTTTGGGAACACTTTTGCGTGCTATTCTTAAAAAGAACTTGGATTGACATTTCTATGGACTTTATTTTGGGGTTGCCTAGGACTAAGAAGGGGAAGGATTCTATTTTTGGATTACTCTATGGGCTAAACTTTGCTCAATATTGTTGTAATCTACTACTTGTCATCCTCAAACGGATGGACAAACTGAAGTTGTCAATAGAACTTTGGGAACACTTTTGCGTGCTATTCTTAAAAAGAACTTGGATTGACATTTCTATGGACTTTATTTTGGGGTTGCCTATGACTAAGAAGGGGAGGGATTCTATTTATGGATTACTTTATGGGCTAAACATTGCACAATAAAGTTGTAATCTACTACTTGTCATCCTCAAACGGATGGACAAACTGAAGTTGTAAATAGAACTTTGAGAACACTTTTGCGTGCTATTCTTAAAAGAACTTGGACTGACATTTCTATGCACTTTATTTTGGGGTTGCCTAGGACTAAGAAGGGGAGGGATTCTATTTTTGGATTACTTTATGGGCTAAACTTTGCTCCATATTGTTGTAATCTACTACTTGTCATCCTCAAACGGATGGACAAACTGAAGTTGTAAATATCTATTACTTGAGAACAAGTAGTAGATTACAACAATATTGAGCAAAGTTTAGCCCATATTGGGCTAAACTTTGCTCAATATCGTTGTAATCTACTACTTGTCATCCTCAAACGGATGGACAAACTGAAGTTGTAAATTGAACTTTGGGAACACTTTTGCGTGCTATTCTTAAAAAGAACTTGGATTGACATTTCTATGCACTTTATTTTGGGGTTGCCTCGGAATAAGAAGGGGAGGGATTCTATTTTTGGATTACTTTATTGGCCAAACTTTGCTCAATATTGTTGTAATCTACTACTTGTCATCCTCAAACAGATGGACAAACTGAAGTTGTCAATAGAACTTTGGGAACACTTTTGGGGTGCTATTCTTAAAAAGAACTTGGATTGACATTTCTATGGACTTTATTTTGGGGTGGCCTAGGACTAAGAAGGGGAGGGATTCTATTTATGGATTACTTTATGGGCTAAAATTTGCACAATTAAGTTGTAATCTACTACTTGTCATCCTCAAACGGATGGACAAACTGAAGTTGTAAATAGAACTTTGGGAACACTTTTGCGTGCTATTCTTAAAAAGAACTTGGATTGACATTTCTATGCACTTTATTTTGGGGTTGCCTAGGACTAAGAAGGGGAGGGATTCTATTTTTGGATTACTTTATGGGCTAAACTTTGCTCAATATTGTTGTAATCTACTACTTGTCATCCTCAAACGGATGGACAAACTGAAATTGTAAATAGAACTTTGAGAACACTTTTGCGTGCTATTCTTAAAAGAACTTGGACTGACATTTCTATGGACTTTATTTTGGGGTTGCCTAGGACTAAGAAGGGGAGGGATTCTATTTTTGGATTACTTTATGGGCTAAACTTTGCTCAATATTGTTGTAATCTACTACTTGTCATCCTAAAACGGATGGACAAACTGAAGTTGTCAATAGAACTTTGGGAACACTTTTGCGTGCTATTCTTAAAAAGAACTTGGATTGAAATTTCTATTGTAAGGCTCGAGATTCATTAGTATTCATTCATGAGAGAGACTCGGAAGATATGAGAATGCATGCCATAAGATGAAAGTAGAAACTATTGCATGAATTATGGAATTTTGAGCGAGCATGGCCGAAGCTACACCGCACCCGCGGTGCTAGGAGACACAGCACCCGCGGTGCAGTGACAGAAAGTTGGTGGATTTGTGCGAAGCAAGACCGCACCCACGGTGTTAGGAAGACCGCACCCACGGTGGTGCGACCGCACCCGCGGTCCTGAAATGATCGCACCCGTGGTCGGAGAATTCCAGAAAAATGCAAGGCATGCCGTGGGCACAGCGCACCCGCGCTCCTGAGCCTCCGCACCCGCGGTGCTGCATGCGAAGTGCCACCTTTGTTTCTCAACTTGACACATGGCATGATATATATATATGTTGAATTGACACTTCACTTCTTCATCCCTCCATCAGCAGAACCGAGAGTTCCTTCCCAAGAATCCTCAAGTTTTTCATAATCTAGAAATTATATTGTGCAAGATTTGTTCATCTGATTTTAATTCCGAGCCCGGATTTGTGATCCTTTCAACAAGAGCTAGCAAAGGATGTAAGTATTGTTCATTCCAGCATGTTTCGAAATATATGTGTTGGAGAAAGTATGATTTTGTTGAAGATATGTGTTCTTGAGATTATGAGCATTGTATATTCGCTACCGGATCGAGTTATGAATGTTGTACGTGATGGTCTCGATTTTCCAGCATGTAATGTATAGAGATTTTGCAGATTTCAGTATAGATATTATGTTGGATGAGATTATGATTGATTATGATTGATTGTGATATTGTTGTGTTGAGATTGAGTTGATCGGTACCAAGAAATATGTCGTTATGCCGTTGATTGTTACCGAGGTTGAGTATGAGTGAGTATTGACTTGTGCAAAACTTGATATGAGTTAGGTCTTGACAGAATGTATTGTTACATTGTTATTTCAGACTAGATTTGACAGAGTTGGCAGCTGATTCGAGATTGTGACAAATTGATTGACAAGAAAGGTATAATTCATGTGGTCACGGGATTGCACAACTCGATTCAGATTTGATACGAGTTTCCCTAAATCACATACTAGATTGTTATTACATTTGATTATGTAATGTCTTGTTTATTGATTTATATTCGAGTCCTGAGATAGGAGACATTGGCAGATTGGCCAAAACTAGACGTTTCGGTGTATCGACGCATAGGAGCAGATTTGCTCTATGTGTAGACCCTCGAGACAGAGTTGACCGAAGTCTAGGAATAAGACGTACCGTCACCCCGAGTGGTTGGGTAGGTGACAGACCGTCTTATCACCGGGATCCCTAGAGTAGAAATGAATCGAGTCAAGAACTAGATGTTGAATACAGATTTGTATTCTATTACATGTTTAGATGTTAATTCATGTTAAATGATATATGCTATGCTTTTGTATATGATTTATGACATTACATGCATCCATGTTTTATACTGGGATTTGTTCTCACCGGAGTTATCCGGCTGTTGTCGTGTCTGTATGTGTGCATGGCAACAGGTGGGGCAGGATCGGGGTCACGAGGAAGATGAGAGATTGTTGATAGCGTGGAGATCTCGGGCGTTGCAGCTTATTAGTTGTTTGTCCTAGACTTGTACTGAAACTTTTAAACACTAGTGTATGAGTGTACAAAACAGACGTGTATGTACATTATGTTGTTTAATTAATATAAAGACATGTTATGCTTAAATTATACATTTGAATTAATGTTAAAAGCAAAATTTTGACCCACATTTTCGAGCAAAGATCCAATTAAATCCCAAAAGAATTGAGTTAGAGCCCGGGTCCCCACATCTATGGACTTTATTTTGGGGTTGCCTAGGACTAAGAAGGGGATGGATTCTATTTTTGGATTTGTTTATGGGCTAAATTTTGCTTAATATTGTTGTAATCTACTACTTGTCATCCTCAAACAGATGGACAAAGTGAAGTTTTAAATAGAACTGTGGGAACACTTTTGCGTGCTATTCTTAAAAGAACTTGGATTGACATTTCTATGGACTTTATTTTAGGGTTGCCTAGGACTAAGAAGGGGAGGGATTCTATTTTTGGATTACTTTATGGGCTAAACTTTGTTCAATATTGTTGTAATCTACTACTTGTCATCCTCAAACGGATGGACAAACTGAAGTTGTAAATAGAACTTTGAGAACACTTTTGCGTGCTATTCTTAAAATGAACTTGGACTGACATTTCTATGGACTTTATTTTGGGGTTGCCTAGGACTAAGAAGGGGAGGGATTCTATTTTTGGATTACTTTATGGGCTAAACTTTGCTCAATATTGTTGTAATCTACTACTTGTCATCCTCAAATGGATGGACAAACTGAAGTTGTAAATAGAACTTTGGGAACACTTTTGCGTGCTATTCTTAAAAGAACTTGGACTGACATTTCTATGCACTTTATTTTGGGGTTGCCTAGGACTAAGAAGGGGAGGGATTCTATTTTTTGGATTACTTTATGGGCTAAACTTTGCACAAGTTGTTGTAATCTACTACTTGTTATCCTCAAACGGATGGACAAACTGAAGTTGTAAATAGAACTTTGAGAACACTTTTGCGTGCTATTCTTAAAAGAACTTGGATTGACATTTCTATGCACTTTATTTTGGGGTTGTGTAATAGCCGAGCCCGGTGTACGGTACGTTTTAAGCTTTTCTTGTTATTTGGGCTATGTGATTAGATGTTTAGAGTTGTGTTTTGGGCTATAGTATGTTTGGTTGTTATGTTCTTGATGTGTTAGTTGTTGTTGGTTGTTCGTTTCAGAGTTTCGGATCGATTTTAGTTGGTTGAGTTTTGATCATTGCCATGACCAGAGTGCACCCGCGCTCTTAGAGGAGTGCCCCCACGGTGTACTATTAATGATTTTGGAGTTGGGAAGCGGTAGCAGGACCGCACCCGCGGTAGTGTAGAGACCGCACCCGCGGTGATGACCGCACCCGCGGTGGTTGCAGCGCCGCACCCGCGGTCCGAGTGTTCCAGAATTTTGTGTTGTGCCGTGAGCTAGGCGCACCCGCGGTGCTTGTGGCAGCGCACCCGCGGTCAAGGTATGGGCGAGATTTTAAGTTACTTTTTGGGAGTGGTTGGCCATACTTTCCCTTATCTCTTCTTTTCAAACTTGATTTTCTCTCCATTTCTTAGGGTTTTCTTCCATCTTCTTCACTTCCTATCTTCGATTCAAGCGTTTAGTTTGCGTTTCGACTTGAGATCGTGGTTCTCCTTGGTGCTAGGAAGCTAAGGTAAGCTTTTGGTGCGATTCTTTTAAGGTTTTGAGTTAAGAGTTGACTTGGGTTTGTTGTTCTTGTGGATTTATGGATTATTTAGCTTGGATTCTTGGATATAGAGTTGATGTTGGTGTTATTTATGGATTATTGTTGTAGGTGGTGTTCAAGAGCTTTGTTTGAGGTGTTCTATTGGTTTGTAAGTGGAAATTCATCCCTTTTGCTCACATGATGTTATATGTATTGTGTTTTAAAAGTTTTAATATGATATTCCCTTGAATTGATTCATTGTTATGTATTGATTCCATTGCTATGTTTATTGGAGACAATTGATGTCTCAACTATTGTTCAAAGGGAATACAAGAGTAAAGATAGAGTTTCAAAGTGTTATTAACGCCAAGAGAGAGTTTAAATGTTTTCGGATTGATAAATACATAGTCAGAGATTGCATGCAATTAGTTGATCACGACCACAGGCTTATATCCCTCAGAGTTATCGGTTTATATCGATAGGGATACTAGCACCCCAGAGCAGAGATACTATTGATATCAATCCCCAGAGTAAAGAGAAATACCATCTCATTTATATGCTATTGCTATGATATTCATGTTCAGAGTTTATGATTCAGAGTTGATGGTATTTATGATTTCAAAGCTATGTTTTACAGAGTTATTGTTCACTGCTATGTAAGAGTTCCACTTGCTGAGATTTATTCTCATTTCAGTTATTTCATGTGATGCAGATCAGAGTGGAGGCCCTGGACGTTGACTGTGGATAGGGGTCATATGCATACACCGTTGGAAGGAAGATTTTGGCATGATCATAGGAATGATGTTTTGTATTTTGTTATGTCATTTAAATGATCATGTATTTATTTTGTTGTAAAGATGTTTAAAGAAATGTATTTTGAAACTCCTTCCATATTTTAAAGAAAATTTTAATTTCCGCTAGTGTAATTTATTTAAAGAGGTCAGAGGTGTCACATTTAGTGGTATCAGAGCGGTGTTCTTCGGACCAATGCATATGACTTCGTCTACTTTCAACAGTCTGGGTATGTTTTCTTGCATCTATCCATTGTTATATATTGATATGTCTTTTGTGAGCCCATTGTAGAGTAGAGGATGCCACCTAAGAGGAAAGCAGTAGAGGGTGAGGATAGTTCTTCCTCGAGAGTTGTCGATGAGTTCGGCAAGTTATTGAAAGAGCAGGCCAAGGTCCATAGCGAGCAGATCCAGCAGTTGCTCCGATTGCAAGGAGCAGGTCAGGGTAGAGGCCAAGTGAGAGGCCAAGTTGCTCAGGCTGTTGGCACTGATGCCATATTTTCTGCTTTCAAGAGGATGGATCCGCCAGAATTTTCAGGGAGCACCGATCCTTTAGTTGCTGTAGAGTGGATCAAGGCTTTAGAGGCGATCTTCGATCATCTCCACTACGAGGACAGAGACCGTATCAGCTGTGCTGTATTCATGTTGGTTAAAGCTGCTCGTATATGGTGGAATGCGACCAAAGTTGGGGTTGATGTCTCGACACTGAAGTGGTCAGAGTTTACAGAGTTGTTCTATGACAAGTATTTTCCCGACGCACTTCGAGCGAGGAAGGTTACGGAGTTCTTGGAGCTTCGACAGGGGAGCATGGATGTTGGTGAGTATATCCTGAAGTTTGAGGAGGGTTGCTTATTTGCCCCGTATATTGCATCCAACGACAGAGATAAAGGCGCTCATTTCATTCGAGGCCTTAGAGCAGAGATTCGTAGAGATATCAACATGTCCAAGGCCGTTACTTTCAAGGAGATCGTGTCCAAAGCTTTGTTGGCCGAGCAAGACGAGAAGGACATTGCCCGGGAGAGGCAAGCGAGACACCAGACCATTGCTCAGAGGGGCCAGAGTTCAAGTCAGAGAGGCAGAGATCGATTCAAGGGGAAAGGCAAGATGGATTCGAGTCCTAGACCATCGGCAGTTCCAGTTGTTTCATCTGATCCAGAGAAGCCTTTGTGTCACAAGTGCAGTCGACATCATAGGGGAGAGTGCAGATTTGGCACTCATTCTTGTTATCGTTGTGGCACGGCAGGCCACATTGCCCGGGATTGTCAAAGACGAGCTAGCCAAGAGAGGGTGCAGGGTCGTATCTTTACGATGACGAAGGAAGGTATTAATCATGATTCTTCTGTGATCTCTAGTGCTATTTTAATTTCAGGCAGAGTAGCTACGGCTTTGATTGATACTGGTGCTACTCATTCTTTTATGTCTGAATTGTTTTTGAGATCTTTGGGTATAGTTCCTTCTGTTATTCCCCTCCAGTTCAATGTTGTTTTACCTTCGGGGGATGTCTTGTGCCCGACGTCTATTGTGTATGCTTGCCCTGTTCGTTTTGATGATAGAGAGGTCTTTGCTGATTTGATTGTGATCCCGATGGTTGCCTTTGATGTTATTCTTGGCATGGATTGGCTATTGACTTACCGTGCAGTGATTGATTGCGTTGCTAAGACGGTGACTTTTGCAGATGATGGCCTTAGGGAAGGCATGCTCGCCAGTGCAGGTACTTCGCTGGTCCTTCTTTTTATTTCTTGTCTTGAGGCTGAGAGATTGCTATGTAGAGGTTGCGATGGGTTTCTTGCTTCTATTGTGGATGTGGATGGTATGGTTAAGTTGAATATTGATGATATTGATGTTGTGAGGGAGTTTGCCGATGTGTTTGAGGATGATGTTCCGGGTTTGTTGTGGGGACCCGGACGCTGATCTTCTTCTTAATCATCTTTGGGATTTAATTATCAATTAAGATAAAACAGGGTCTAAAAATTTTTCTTTTTAAAATACAAGTGCGGAAGGTAATGGCATCTAAATAACATACATATCTGTATAAAACTACAATTCAGTATAAAGATATAACAGTCTTTTAATTAATCTAAGGTTCAACTACTAAGTTCAAGTAATAAAACCAAGTCTACAATAAGTCCGGAATCACCACGCTAAACTCGATCTCTCATCATCTTCTCGATCCCGATCATGTCCCACCTGTTGTCATGCACACATACAAAACAAGACAACAGCCGGATAACTCCGGTGAGAATAAATCCCAGTATAAAACATGGTAATCATGCATATACATAAAATAAATCATGAATTATTCTATCATGAATAAAACTAAAAGCAATAGGTTTCATAATCTATGAAATCAAATCAAATAAGCATGCAACACAGATCAGTTAAACATGTTACTCAAATCAAATCATAAAAACATGCTATCATGACTGAAAGCAATAACAATGGGTTTCATAGTCTATGAAACCACATCCATAAACGCATGCAATTCTAGTCAAATTATGTCTAGACTCGACTCAACTATAACTCTACGGATCCCGGGGTGAATAAGACGATATGTCACCTACTCTCCAATCGGGGTGACGGTACGTCTTATTCCTAGACTTTCGGTCTGATCTGTATCGAATAATCTACAATAGGACGGGGTCTGCTCCTATGTAACGATACACCGAACGTCTAGAAGTCTGACTGATCTGTCAAACTTTCCTATCTTAAATGCAATGCATATAAATCTATAAACAAAGCATTAACATATCAGCATATAGACAAAGCATATTCATATCAGAATATAACAATAATCTAGTATGTGATTTTATTGGGAAACTCAAATGGGATCTATTTGAGTTATATCTTCCCAAATATCACATGAATTATACCTTTGTCGTCCCGGTCTGACGAAGACGATGATCTGTATTCAACTCTGTCCATATCAATCTGAAAAGACAATATCGAATACGCTGTATCAGTGAATAACTCAATATACAATCTGTTCTGATCACTACTCAATTCAATATAAAATCTGATCAATATCTGAACAAGATACAATCTGAGTCATATTAATAATATCACAATCTAATCGAAATCATATCTGAATCTGATCAATCTAACTCAACTGATGTTTCGACGGCATAACTAATACAGTCTGAATAACCCCGTCAATTTGAACATCACAAATATAATACTGGAACTCATAATCTGAATATCGGTATATTCAAAATCAGTAATACACCATTCTGATATCTAAATCTCAGTCAATATCTTTCGAAAATCATAACAATTACAGAAACAATCTGTTCTTTAATCTGACTTTGATTCTACAATGTCTACGGTAGCAGAAACACTATATCTGAATCATATTCAATTCTAACAATATCATAAATTCAAATTGTGTCTAAACTTAACAAAACTTACGTCCAGTTGTAGCCTGTGTTGATAGGAACACAGTACTGAAGTCGGATTTAAAATCGAACGGGCGGATTTGGCACGATCAAAATTGAAAAATATAAAGAAGCTAAGCTTTTCTCGGAAGCTTTTCTCGATTCCCCTTTCTTCATTCTGAGGAGAATTCATTTGTCTCTTATATATATATATATATACTTTGCATGCATGAAAGCAACGTGGCCTCTTCTCAACTTTTTGCCCAATTCATCCAATAATTACGAAAATGCCATTGCCATCCAATAATTTAAATCAAGTATTTTATTTTCAGGGTCTCACAAAATGATAACATCTGGGCCTTACAATTTACGGTGCACATGCGCGAGGACTTCTCCTTACATCTCATATCAAATCTTCTTGCGGCTTCCCCGGTCCAATCTGTTCCGTCTATAATCTGATGTGAATCTGGCTGGGCATGGCGTTCAAAGGACGGCTAAGGAAGTTCAAAGAGGCCCTACAAGGAATGATGAGCAAGGAAGTAGGTCTCGTGATGCATGGGAGTGTGTGGGAAAAGCCAAAGGACATTATTCAAGCATTGTTCAAAAGACCCGAGGCTGCACGGACCCGAGCACGGACCTGCACACGGGGTCCGTGCCCAGTACAGTCGAGAAGGCGAATTCCCGAGTCTGCACGGACCCTGCTCCGGACCTCTACACGGGGTCCGTGTCCTTTGTTTCCCGGAGAATATTTTGGCCGAGTGTACATGGACCCTCATCCAGAGGCATACACGGGGTCCGTGTCCTATATGTTTTGGCGAGAATATTTTTTCCTAATTTAGAGTTTTAATTAGTTAGGTAACTAGATTTCATATCTTTGCGATTTGGTATCAATATATAGACTAATTTTCATTCATTGTAAACAACTTTTGTTCATTATTGAGTTTATGAAAATTCTTTTGAGAATTCTCTCAACACAAGCTTAAGTTTCGTTATAACTTTTGTGTTGTATCAAATCAAACTTATCAAAAGATTTATCTTTTGTGGCGTTTGTCGATCGATTTTCACGAGGGTTGCCAAGGGCGGGTTCTTTGGAGGTTCTCTTGAAACGCGATTGTTTCTCTCGTTGATTAATTGTTGCTAGACCGCGTGTTCTAGAGGCGATTATCACACCTATCCATTACTTGTTTCAAAGATCGGGAAAACACAACCGTTTCTTTATTCCATCGAATCGAGGGTGTGACTCGGATTTTGGGCGCGTTTGCTTTTCGTGTTTGAAGAATCGCATCAGAAATGTAATGCCCGAGAATTTGATTATCGTAATTTGCTATGAGATTAGTGAATTTGAATAGATATAATTATAAACGGGCCATTACGAGACCAGATTGGGCAAAGCATATAAATTACACAAGTTTTGGGCAGAATCATTGGCGCCCGAGCGGTAGAAAATGACCGCCCGAGCGCCAATGTAACATGTTCGGGCAGAAGATGTGGCGCCCGGGCGGTAGATTGTTACCGCCCGAGCGCCAAGGAGCATTACGGAAATGCTGGGACAGAAAGTGCCGCGCTCGAGCGGTACTTTCTTACCGCCCGAGCGCCAATCAATATTCAAGAAATGGAGACACGTATCATAGGCATGCAGTTGGGATATATATATATATATATATATATATGAATATATCACTTTATATTTTGCAAGGAAACGGAAGAAGGAGCGAGAAAAATTCCAGAAAGAAGTTTCAAAATCCTTACGCCTTTATCTTTAAATCCGTCCGTTAGATTTTAAATCTGACTTCGGTACCAAGTTCCTAGCAACACAGACTACAACTGGACGTAAGTTTTATTACGTTTTGACATGTTTGGAAATTATGATGTTGTCAGAATTGAATATACGTCATATATGTTATTCTTGACATGTTAGACAGCGTAGAATCGAAGTCAGATTTAGAAACGGACTGAATATAGAATTGTTACGAATTTCAGAATTGTATTCATTAGGACGTGATATCAGATTTGTACCGTTATTGATTAGGAATTGGGAGAATTGATATTTGTTGGTTGGTGTTGCTAGATATACTGAAAATACGCTGTTATGTCGTCAAATAATATCAAGATTGATTATAGAATTAGATATATATTGATTGAGATTAGAGATTGATAGAATATGTATCAACATTTGATTCCAGATTTGATATTGACAAATTCGTCTTAGAGCTTTCGACTACGACACAGATTGTGCGACAAGAAAGGTATAATGCATGTTTTGTTTGGGGAGATACAACTCAAATGAGATCTCATTTGAGTTTCCCAACCAAAATCACATACTAGATTTATTGTTTATCTTGAATTATGATTGTGATTTGTTTATAGAATTGTATTCGAATCTTTTGAGATGATTATGCATTGTTTACAAATTGTTATGCATTGCATTTAAGATAGGGAGTCTTGACAGATCCGTCAAACTTCTAGATGTTCGGTGATATCACAACTTAGGGGAAGATCATTCTCCTATTGTAGATGTGGATACAGATCAGGCCGAAGTCTAGGAATAAGACATACCGACACCCCGATTGGGAGGGTAGGTGATAGATCGTCTTATTCAGACCGGGATCCCTAAAGTTCTAGTCGAGTCGAGTCCAGACATGGTTTGATTCGCATTGCATTGCATATTTATATGGATGACATTCATTATAGCATGTTTCATGTTTAGATTGATATATGCATGTATACATGTTTATACTGGGATTTGTTCTCACCTGAGCTTCCGGCTGTTGTTGTGTCTGTATGTGTGCATAACAACAGGTGGGGTAGGATCGGGGTCGAGACAGAGATGAGATCGTGATAGCGTGGTGACTTCGGGCGCAGCAGAGGACTAGTGGTGTATAGTAGACTTGGACTATTTTTATTTGGTATTGTATTAAACACTAGTTGGTATGATGCAGTAGAACAAGACATGTTTGTATGTTTGTAAAATAAATAAAGAACTTATGCTTGTTTACATACATTAGATTTAATGTTGAAAAGCGAAAATTTGACCCACTTTTTATATTAATGATCCATTTAATCCCAAAGAAAATAATTAGAGCCCGGGTCCCCACATAAACTTTGCACAATAAAGTTGTAATCTACTACTTGTCATCCTCAAACGGATGGACAAACTGAAGTTGTAAATAGAACTTTGGGAACACTTTTGCGTGCTATTCTTAAAAGAACTTAGATTGACATTTCTATGCACTTTATTTTGGGGTTGCCTAGGACTAAGAAGGGGAGGGATTCTATTTTTGGATTACTTTATGGGCTAAACTTTGCACAATAAAGTTGTAATCTACTACTTGTCATCCTCAAACGGATGGACAAACTGAAGTTGTAAATAGAACTTTGAGAACACTTTTGCGTGCTACTCTTAAAAAGAACTTGGACTGACATTTTTATGGACTTTATTTTGGGGTTGCCTAGGACTAAGAAGGGGAGGGATTCTATTTTTGGATTACTTTATGGGCGAAACTTTGCTCAATATTGTTGTAATCTACTACTTGTCATCCTCAAACGGATAAACAAACTGAAGTTGTAAATAGAACTTTGAGAACACTTTTGCGTGCTATTCTTAAAAAGAACTTGGACTGACATTTCTATGGACTTTATTTTGGGGTTGCCTAGGACTAAGAAGGGGAGGGATTTTATTTTTGGATTACTTTATGGGCTAAACTTTGCTCATATTGTTGTAATCTACTACTTGTCATCCTCAAACGGATGGACAAACAGAAGTTGTCAATAGAACTTTGGGAACACTTTTGCGTGCTATTCTTAAAAAGAACTTGGATTGACATTTCTATGGGCTTTATTTTGGGGTTGCCTAGGACTAAGAAGGGGAGGGATTCTATTTTTGGATTACTTTATGGGCTAAACTTTGCTCAATATTGTTGTAATCTACTACTTGTCATCCTCAAACAGATAGACAAACTGAAGTTGTCAATAGAACTTTGGGAACACTTTTGCGTGCTATTCTTAAAAAGAACTTGGATTGACATTTCTATGGACTTTATTTTGGGGTTGCCTAGGACTAAGAAGGGAGGGATTCTATTTTTGGATTACTTTATGGGCTACACTTTGCTCAATATTGTTGTAATCTACTACTTGTCATCCTCAAACGGATGGACAAACTGAAGTTGTAAATAGAACTTTGAGAACACTTTTGCGTGCTATTCTTAAAAAGAACTTGGATTGACATTTCTATGGACTTTATTTTGGGGTTTCCTAGGACTAAGAAGGGGAGGGATTATATTTTTGGATTACTTTATGGGCTAAACTTTGTTCCATATTGTTGTAATCTACTACTTGTCATCCTCAAACGGATGGACAAACTGAAGTTGTAAATAGAACTTTGAGAACACTTTTGCGTGCTATTCTTAAAAGAACTTGGATTGACATTTCTATGCACTTTATTTTGGGGTTGCCTAGGACTAAGATGGGGAGGGATTCTATTTTTGGATTACTTTATGGGCTAATCATTGCACAATAAAGTTGTAATCTACTACTTGTCATCCTCAAACGGATGAACAAACTGAAGTTGTAAATAGAACTTTGAGAACACTTTTGCGTGCTACTCTTAAAAAGAACTTTATTCTGATATTTCTATGGACTTTATTTTGGGGTTGCCAAGGACTAAGAAGGGTAGGGATTTTATTTTTGGATTATTTTATGGGCTAAACTTTGCTCCATATTGTTGTAATCTACTACTTGTCATCCTCAAACGGATGGACAAACTGAAGTTGTCAATAGAACTTTGGAAACACTTTTGCGTGCTATTCTTAAAAAGAACTTGGACTGACATTTCTATGGACTTTATTTTGTGGTTGCCTAGGACTAAGAAGGGGAGGGATTTTATTTTTGGATTACTTTATGGGCTAAACTTTGCTCCATATTGTTGTAATCTACTACTTGTCATCCTCAAACGGATGGACAAACTTAAGTTGTCAATAGAACTTTGGGAACACTTTTGCGTGCTATTCTTAAAAGAACTTGGATTGACATTTCTATGGACTTTATTTTGGGGTTGCCTAGGACTAAGAAGGGGAGGGATTTTATTTTTGGATTACTTTATGGGCTAAACTTTGCTCCATATTGTTGTAATCTACTACTTGTCATCCTCAAACGGATGGACAAACTGAAGTTGTACATAGAACTTTGGGAACACTTTTGCGTGCTATTCTTAAAAAGAACTTGGATTGACATTTCTATGGAATTTATTTTGGGGTTGCCTAGGACTAAGAAGGGGAGGGATTCTATTTTTGGATTACTTTATGGGCTAAACTTTGCTCAATATTGTTGTAATCTACTACTTGTCATCCTCAAACAGATAGACAAACTGAAGTTGTCAATAGAACTTTGGGAACACTTTTGCGTGCTATTCTTAAAAAGAACTTGGATTGACATTTCTATGGACTTTATTTTGGGGTTGCCTAGGACTAAGAAGGGAGGGATTCTATTTTTGGATTACTTTATGGGCTACACTTTGCTCAATATTGTTGTAATCTACTACTTGTCATCCTCAAACGGATGGACAAACTGAAGTTGTAAATAGAACTTTGAGAACACTTTTGCGTGCTATTCTTAAAAAGAACTTGGATTGACATTTCTATGGACTTTATTTTGGGGTTTCCTAGGACTAAGAAGGGGAGGGATTATATTTTTGGATTACTTTATGGGCTAAACTTTGTTCCATATTGTTGTAATCTACTACTTGTCATCCTCAAACGGATGGACAAACTGAAGTTGTAAATAGAACTTTGAGAACACTTTTGCGTGCTATTCTTAAAAGAACTTGGATTGACATTTCTATGCACTTTATTTTGGGGTTGCCTAGGACTAAGATGGGGAGGGATTCTATTTTTGGATTACTTTATGGGCTAATCATTGCACAATAAAGTTGTAATCTACTACTTGTCATCCTCAAACGGATGAACAAACTGAAGTTGTAAATAGAACTTTGAGAACACTTTTGCGTGCTACTCTTAAAAAGAACTTTATTCTGATATTTCTATGGACTTTATTTTGGGGTTGCCAAGGACTAAGAAGGGTAGGGATTTTATTTTTGGATTATTTTATGGGCTAAACTTTGCTCCATATTGTTGTAATCTACTACTTGTCATCCTCAAACGGATGGACAAACTGAAGTTGTCAATAGAACTTTGGAAACACTTTTGCGTGCTATTCTTAAAAAGAACTTGGACTGACATTTCTATGGACTTTATTTTGTGGTTGCCTAGGACTAAGAAGGGGAGGGATTTTATTTTTGGATTACTTTATGGGCTAAACTTTGCTCCATATTGTTGTAATCTACTACTTGTCATCCTCAAACGGATGGACAAACTGAAGTTGTCAATAGAACTTTGGGAACAGTTTTGCGTGCTATTCTTAAAAGAACTTGGATTGACATTTCTATGGACTTTATTTTGGGGTTGCCTAGGACTAAGAAGGGGAGGGATTTTATTTTTGGATTACTTTATGGGCTAAACTTTGCTCCATATTGTTGTAATCTACTACTTGTCATCCTCAAACGGATGGACAAACTGAAGTTGTACATAGAACTTTGGGAACACTTTTGCGTGCTATTCTTAAAAAGAACTTGGATTGACATTTCTATGGAATTTATTTTGGGGTTGCCTAGGACTAAGAAGGTGAGGAATTCTATTTTTGGATTACTTTATGGGCTAAACTTTGCTCAATATTGTTGTAATCTACTATTTGTCATCCTCAAACGGATGGACAAACTGAAGTTGTAAATAGAACTTTGGGAACACTTTTGCGTGCTATTCTTAAAAGAACTTGGACTGACATTTCAATGGACTTTATTTTGGGGTTGTCTAGGACTAAGAAGTGGAGGGATTTTGTAAGGCTCGAGATTATTAGTTTTCGTTAAAATGATACTCGAAAGATAGGGGAATGCATGACATGCAATGAGGGAAGAAAATACATGAGAAATGAGGGTTTTGCAAGACTGCACCCGCGCTCAGAACAAGATTGCACCCGCGGTCATAAATCATGGAATTTTGAATGTGCTGCCGAAGCCATACCGCACCCGCGATGCTTGTAGACACCGCACCCGCGGTGCATGGACAGTAAATTGGCCAAAATTTTCGTAGCATCACCGCACCCGCGGTGCAGCAAGACCGCACCCGCGGTATAAAAACCGCACCCGCGGTCTTGCAGCGACCGCACCCGCGGTCGTGGAATTTGTAAAAAATGAAATGGTGCCGAAGCTTTAGCGCACCCGCGCTAAGAATGACACCGCACCCGCGGTCATGCGTGTAATGTGAAAAATATAGACACTTGTTCCTTGCCATGCAATATAAACTATGTGGCTTCATTTCCTTTCTCTTCAGCTGAGATCACCGAGGAAGAGAGAGGTTAAGAAGAAGGAAAGTTTTTCACTTTTGAAGCTAGATTGTGCAAGAATTTCTCACCCAAAGTTAGATTCGATTGCGGTTTTGAACTCCTATCATCAAGAGATACAAGATGATGTAAGTTTCCTGCAATTTCTTTATGATTTGAGATATGATGATTAGGGAAATTTAGATATGGGCCGTGTTATGTGTTCTTGACATGTTGAATATTGTAGAAGTGCAATCAAAATGATTTTCGTATATCATATGAGTAGGTGTCGATTTTCAGTACATCATGTGGGAGTTATTCAGACTTTCATAATTGGAAAGGAGTTATGATATTGCTTATGAGTTGTGGATATAAATTGATGGTTGTTTGAGTGATAGGTATTGAGAAATCACGTCGTTATGCCGTCAAAAGTTATACCGAGACTCATTATTGATTGTATATGTGTTGATTGAGTTGTGGATTGATATTGTATGTCTCAACATTGCCATTTCAGATTTGGAGTGACAGAGTTTGTCTCCCGACTTCAAGACTACGACACTGATTGTGTAAGAAAGGTATAAGCTATGTTTGTTTGGGAAGCCACAACTCAAATAAGATATTACTTGAGTTCCCAAACCAAAATCACATACTAGAATAATTGTATATATGGTAACATGTTTATGAATTGTTTATAGAATTATATTCAAATCTTGTTACATGAATATGCTTTGATTATAGAATTGTATTCAAGCATATAAGATTATTGTGATATTCAAATATGAATATGAGCATGCTTTTTTTACAGATTGATATTCATTGCATTTAAGATAGGAAAGTATTTGACAGCCATTGTCAAATATCTAGATGTTCGGTGTATCTCAGCTTAGGAGTAGCCATTACTCTTATTGCAGCCGTTGATACAGTTCTGACCGAAATCTAGGAATAAGACGTACAGTCACCCCGAGTGGGAGGGTAGGTGACAGCCATTGACGTCTTATTCACACGGGATCCCTAGAGTTCTAGTCGAGTCGAGTCCAGACATGGTTTGATTCGCATTGCATTGCATGTAATAGCCGAGCCCGGTGTACGGTACGGTTTAAGTTTTATGTGTTTATTGGGTTTTATGATTTAGATGATTTGAGTCGTGTTATGGGTTATAGTTTAGTTGGTATTATTGTTTGTGGCTTGGTTGTTGTATTAGATGTTGTTGGTTGCGTCGTTTCAGCGTTACGGATTGATTTTAGTTGCATTGGTGTTGATCATTGCCGTAGCAAGAGTGCACCCGCGCTCTTAGAGGAGTGCCCCCGCGGTGTACTATTCATGATTTTGGTTTTGGGAGGCCGTGGCATCACCGCACCCGCGGCAGTGCAAGGACCACACCCGCAGTGAGCACCGCACCCGCGGTCATCGTGCATGGGAATTTTGTTGGAGTGCCGTGAGCTCAGCGCACCCGCGGTGCTTGTGGCAGCGCACCCGCGGTGAAGGTATGGGCGAGATATTTAGTTGCTTTTTGGGAGTTGTTGGCCATACCTTATCTTATCTCCTTCCTCCATTCTCGTTTTTCTCTCTTCTAGCAAAGGTTTTCTCCATTTTCTTTTGCTTCCTATCTTCGATTCTTGGATCTAGTTCGATTTTCGACTTGAGATCGTGGTTCTCCTTGGTGCTAGGAAGCTTAGGTAAGTTTTTGGTTGAATTCTATCATGGTTTTGGAAATGAGATGCTATAGGTTGATGTTTTTGATGGTTCTATGGATTATTTAACTTGTATTTTTGGATATAGAGATGATATTGGTGTTGTTTATGGATTATTGTTGTAGGTGGTGTACCAAGAGTATAGTTTGGTGGTGTTCTATTGGTTGTAAGTGGAATTTGATCCTTTTTGCTCACATGATGATATATGTATTGTGTTTTAAAGGTTTTACTATGATATTCCCTTCAATTGATTCATTGTTATGTATCGATTTCATTGGTATGTATATTGGAGGCATTATATGTCTCATTATTGTTCAAAGGGAATACAAGACAAAAGATATGGTTTCCAAAGTGATTGTTTAAATGCTATTGAGAGTTCAAATGTTTTATTGGATTGATAGAAACATAGTCAGAGAATTGCATGCAATTAGTTGATCAACGCCCATAGGCTTTTATCCCTCACAGTTATCGATTTATATCGATGGGATATTTGCACCCACAGTCAGAGATACTATTGATATCAATCCAACCAGAGAAAAGAGAATACCATCCTATTGCTATGTTATTGCTACAGTTATTGCTACAGTATTCATGTTTCAAAGTTGATGGTATTTATGATTTCAAAGTCATGTTTTACAGAGTATACTATGTATCATTGCTATGTAAAGTTCCACTTGCTGAGATTTATTCTTATTTCAGTTATTTTCATGTGATGCAGATAAGAGTGACGGACCAGGACGTTGACTGTGGTCAGGGGTCATATGCATACGAAGATTGGAAGGATGATGTTTTGCAAGTATTTTTGGGACATGATCATAGAAATGATTGTTTTGTATTTTGTATATCATTTGAATGATCATGTGTTTATTTTGTAAACATTTTTATGAAATGTATTTTGAAACTCCTTCCATATTTTAAAGAAAATTTTATTTCCGGTGTGTATTTTATCGTTACGGGTCAAGGTGTCCATTTAGTGGTATCAGAGCGGTGTTCTTCGGACCAATGCATATGACTTCGTCTACTTTCAACTGTCCGAGTATGTTTTCTTGCATCTATTCATTGTTATATATTGATATATCTTCTGTGAGCACTTGTAGAGTATGCCACCTAAGAGGAAAGCAATAAAGGGTGAGGATAGTTCTTCCTCTAGAGTTGTCGATGAGTTCGGCAAGTTGCTTAAGGAGCAGGCTAAGGTCCATAGTGAGCAGATCCAGCAGTTGCTCCGTTTGCAAGGAACAGGCCAGGGTAGAGGCCAAGTGAGAGGCCAAGTTGCTCAGGCTGTTGGCACTGATGCCGTCTTTTCTGCTTTCAAGAGTATGGATCCACCGGAATTCGCAGGTAGCACTGATCCGTTAGTGGCTGTCGAGTGGGTCAAGGCGCTTGAAGCTATCTTCGATCATCTCCAGTATGAGGACAAAGACAGGATCAGATGTGCAGTGTTCATGTTGGTTAAGGCTGCACGTATCTGGTGGAATGCCACGAAAGTTGGTGTCAATGTTGCGACTCTGAAGTGGTCTGAGTTCACAGATTTGTTCTATGACAAGTATTTCCCCGATGCACTTCGAGCGAGGAAGGTTACGGAGTTCTTGGAGCTTCGTCAGGGTAGTATGAACGTTGATGAGTATATTCTCAAGTTTGAGGAGGGTTGCTTGTTTGCTCCTTACATTGCTTCCAATGACAAAGATAAAGGCGCTCATTTCATTCGAGGCCTTAGAGCTGAGATTCGTCGTGATATTAATATGTCCAAGGCTGTTACTTTCAAGGAGATCGTGTCCAAAGCTTTGTTGGCCGAGCAGGACGAGAAGGAAATTGCCAGGGAGAGGCAAGCGAGACACCAGGCCATTGCTCAGAGGGGCCAGAGTTCGAATCAGAGGGGCAGAGATCGTTTCAAGGGCAAGGGAAATATGGAGTCGAGTCCTAGACCACCGCCAGTTCCAGTTGATCCCGAGAAGCCGCTTTGTCCGAAGTGTGGCAAGCATCATCGAGGAGAGTGCAGATTTGGCACTCATTCTTGTTACCGTTGTGGCACGGCAGGCCACGTTGCCAGAGACTGTCCTCGAGGAGCTAGCCAAGGGAAGGTGCAGGGTCGTATCTTTGCGATGACTAAGGAAGGTATTAATCATGATTCTTCATTGATCTCTAGTACTATTTTGATTTCAGGCAGAGTAGCTACGACTTTGATAGATACTGGTGCTACACATTCTTTTATGTCTGAATTATTTTTGAGATCTTTGGGTATAGTTCCTTCTGTTCTTCCCCTCCAGCTTAGTGTTGTTTTGCCTTCGGGGGACGTGTTGTGCCCGACATCGATTGTTTATGCGTGCCCTGTTCGTATTGAGGAGCGAGTTGTCTTCGCTGATTTGATTGTTATCCCTATGGTTGCCTTTGATATTATTCTTGGCATGGATTGTCTTTCGACTTACCGTGCAGTTATCGATTGTGTTGCTAAGAAGGTGACTTTTGCAGATGATGGCCAGGGATGAGTTCTCGCCAGCACAGGTACTTCGCTGGTCCTTCCTTTTATTTCTTGTCTTGAGACTGAGAAGTTGATGTGTAGAGGTTGTGATGTATTTCTGGCTTCTATTGTGGATGTGGATAGACTGATTAAGTTGAATATTGATGATATCGATGTTGTGAGGGAGTTTGCTGATGTGTTTGAGGATGATGTTCCGGGTTTGCCGCCGGATAGGGATGTTGAGTTTTCGATCGATTTAGCTCCAGGTACGGTTCCTATTTCTAAGGCTCCGTACAGGATGGCCCCTACCGAGATGAAGGAGTTGAAGGCGCAATTGCAGGATCTAGTGGACAAGGGTTTTATTCGACCGAGTTCTTCGCCTTGGGGAGCTCCGGTTCTTTTTGTCAAGAAAAAGGATGGTTCTTTACGGCTGTGTATCGACTACAGGGAGCTTAACAAAGTGACTGTCAAGAACAAGTATCCGTTGCCACGGATTGACGATCTATTTGACCAGCTTCATGGCGCCACTGTATTTTCGAAGATTGATCTTCGGTCTGGCTACTATCAGTTGAAGGTTAGGGAGTCCGATATCCCTAAGACAGCGTTCCGGACCAGGTACGGCCATTACGAGTTTCTTGTTATGTCTTTTGGCCTGACCAATGCCCCTTCAGTCTTTATGGATTTGATGAACCGTGTGTTCAAGCCTTATCTGGATATCTTCGTCATTGTCTTTATCGATGATATCTTGATCTATTCCAAGACCAGAGAGCTTCATGCCGAGCATCTTCGAGTTGTTCTTCAGTTGTTGCGAGAGAAGAGGTTGTTTGCCAAGCTGAAGAAGTGTGAGTTTTGGCTGGATCAGATTTCTTTTCTAGGCCATGTGGTTTCGAAGGATGGCATTGCTGTTGATCCATTGAAGATAGAGGCGATTCAGAATTGGCCTATTCCTACTTCTGTTTCTGAGGTACGCAGTTTCCTTGGTTTGGCGGGCTATTATCGTCGTTTCATTTCCGATTTTTCCAAGATTGCCCTGCCATTGTCCAATCTGACGAGGAAGACTGTGAAGTTCGAGTGGTCCATTGATTGCCAGAGTGCATTTCAGGAGTTGAAGGATAGATTGACGACAGCTCCTGTTCTTTCTTTGCCTAGTGGTTCTGAGGATTTTGTTGTCTATACCGGGCCTTGGTGCAGTGCTGATGCAGCGAGGTAAGGTTATTGCCTATGCTTCTCGCCAGTTGAAAGATTATGAGAAGAATTATCCGACGCACGATTTAGAGCTGGTAGCTGTGGTTTTCGCCCTGAAGATTTGGAGACATTACTTGTATGGCGAAAAGTGTGAGATCTTCACAGACCACAAGAGTTTGAAGTATCTGTTTTCCCAGAAAGAGCTCAAAATGCGGCAGAGGAGGTGGTTAGAGCTTGTTAAGGATTATGATGTGACGATCAGTTACCACCCAGGGAAGACGAATGTTGTGGCTGACACTTTGAGTCGTAAGTCGAGTTCTTCCTTGAGTTCTTTGATTCAGAGACCATTGATGATGGATTTGCAGAGAGAGGAGATTGATTTGGTAGTTCCGGGGACCATTGCTCGCCTTTCAGCGTTAGTCATTCGGGCTACTTTGACGGACAGGATCCGTAGAGAGCAGTCGACTGATGTTCAGTTGACAGAGTTGAGAGCTAGAGCAGAGGAGAGAGGTAACTCAGAGTTCGGTTCGAATGGTGACGGTTTGGTGACTTTCAGAGGCCGTATTTGTGTTCCTTTTGGCGACTATATTCGTAGAGACGTCTTGACAGAGGCTCATACCGCACCTTATTCGATTCATCCAGGCAGTACGAAGATGTATCAGGATCTTCGTCGACTCTACTGGTGGCCAGGTATGAAGAGAGATATTGCTTTGTTCATTTCTCAGTGCCTTACTTGTCAGCAGGTGAAGATTGAGCATCAGAGACCTGCTGGGACATTGCTTTCTTTGTCGATTCCTCAGTTGAAGTGGGAGCATATTACTATGGATTTCGTGACTGGTCTTCCCAGAACGCAGAAGGGTTTTAATTCCATTTGGGTTATTGTTGATAGATTGACCAAGTCAGCTCATTTTCTCCCAGTCAAGACGACGTACTCGATGAGTCAGTATGCCGAGGATTACATAGCAGAGATTGTTAGACTTCATGGGGTTCCTGTGTCGATCGTGTTTGATCGTGACCCTAGATTTACCTCCGAGTTTTGGAAGAGTTTGCATAGAGCTATGGGTTCGCGGTTAGCGTTTAGTACAGCTTATCACCCTCAGAGCGACGGTCAGTCAGAGAGAGTCATTCAGATTCTTGAGGATATGCTCAGAGCTTGTACTATTGATTATTCTGGTAGCTGGGATTCTAAATTGCCTCTTGTGGAGTTCACTTACAATAACAGTTACCAGGCGACGATTGGCATGGCACCGTATGAGGCACTTTATGGCAGGAAGTATAGATCCCCTTTGTTTTGGGATGAGATTGGCGAGAGGAAGATGTTGGGTCCCGAGTTGGTCCAGCAGACTGCTGATGTTGTTGCTGTGATCCGAGAGAGGATGAAGACTGCGCAATCGAGACAGAAGAGCTATGCAGATGTTCGTCGTAGACCGTTGCAGTTCGAGGTTGGCGACCATGTGTTCCTTAAGATAGCACCTCTCAAGGGTGTGATGCGATTTGGCAAGAAGGGTAAGCTGAGTCCCAGGTTTATTGGCCCTTTTGAGATCTTGGACAGAGTTGGCGACAGAGCCTACAGATTAGCCCTACCGTCAGATCTTGACAGAGTTCACAATGTGTTTCACGTATCGATGCTCAGGAATTATATTGCGAATCCTTCCCATGTTCTTCACCACGAGCCATTGGACTTGACGCCGAATTTGACGTACCATGAGATTCCGGTCCAGATTCTGGATCGCACAGTTAGAGTATGGAGGAACAAAGAGATCGGCATCGTTAAAGTCCTTTGGAGGAACCATTTGATCGAGGAGGCTACGTGGGAACCAGAGGATGAGATGAGAGAGAAGTATCCTGAGTTGTTCGTGCAGTGACGTCAATTTCGCGGACGAAATTCCTCTAAGGAGGGGAGATTGTAATAGCCGAGCCCGGTGTACGGTACGGTTTAAGTTTTATGTGTTTATTGGGTTTTATGATTTAGATGATTTGAGTCATGTTATGGGTTATAGTTTAGTTGGTATTATTGTTTGTGGCTTGGTTGTTGTATTAGATGTTGTTGGTTGCGTCGTTTCAGCGTTACGGATTGATTTTAGTTGCATTGGTGTTGATCATTGCCGTAGCAAGAGTGCACCCGCGCTCTTAGAGGAGTGCCCCCGCGGTGTACTATTCATGATTTTGGTTTTGGGAGGCCGTGGCATCACCGCACCCGCGGCAGTGCAAGGACCGCACCCGCGGTCATCGTGCATGGGAATTTTGTTGGAGTGCCGTGAGCTCAGCGCACCCGCGGTGCTTGTGGCAGCGCACTCGCGGTGAAGGTATGGGCGAGATATTTAGTTGCTTTTTGGGAGTTGTTGGCCATACCTTATCTTATCTCCTTCCTCCATTCTCGTTTTTCTCTCTTCTAGCAAGGGTTTTCTCCATTTTCTTTTGCTTCCTATCTTCGATTCTTGGATCTAGTTTGATTTTCGACTTGAGATCGTGGTTCTCCTTGGTGCTAGGAAGCTTAGGTAAGTTTTTGGTTGAATTCTATCATGGTTTTGGAAATGAGATGCTATAGGTTGATGTTTTTGATGGTTCTATGGATTATTTAACTTGTATTTTTGGATATAGAGATGATATTGGTGTTGTTTATGGATTATTGTTGTAGGTGGTGTACCAAGAGTATAGTTTGGAGGTGTTCTATTGGTTGTAAGTGGAATTTCATCCTTTTTGCTCACATGATGATATATGTATTGTGTTTTAAAGGTTTTACTATGATATTCCCTTCAATTGATTAATTGTTATGTATCGATTTCATTGGTATGTATATTGGAGGCATTATATGTCTCATTATTGTTCAAAGGGAATACAAGACAAAAGATATGGTTTCCAAAGTGATTGTTTAAATGCTATTGAGAGTTCAAATGTTTTATTGGATTGATAGAAACATAGTCAGAGAATTGCATGCAATTAGTTGATCAACGCTCATAGGCTTTTATCCCTCACAGTTATCGATTTATATCGATGGGATATTTGCACCCACAGTCAGAGATACTATTGATATCAATCCAACCAGAGAAAAGAGAATACCATCCTATTGCTATGTTATTGCTACAGTTATTGCTACAGTATTCATGTTTCAGAGTTGATGGTATTTATGATTTCAAAGTCATGTTTTACAGAGTATACTATGTATCATTGCTATGTAAAGTTTCACTTGCTGAGATTTATTCTCATTTCAGTTATTTTCATGTGATGTAGATAAGAGTGACGGACCAGGACGTTGACTGTGGTCAGGGGTCATATGCATACGAAGATTGGAAGGATGATGTTTTGCAAGTATTTTTGGGACATGATCATAGAAATGATTGTTTTGTATTTTGTATATCATTTGAATGATCATGTGTTTATTTTGTAAACATTTTTATGAAATGTATTTTGAAACTCCTTCCATATTTTAAAGAAAATTTTATTTTCGCTGTGTATTTTATCGTTACGGGTCAGGGTGTCACATTGCATGTGCATATGATGTTATTTATGATAGCATGTTTCATGTTTAATTGATTATATGCATGTATACATGTTTATACTGGGATTTGTTCTCACCGGAGTTTTCGGCTGTTGTTATGTCTGTATGTGTGCATAACAACAGGTGGGGCAGGATCTGGGTCACGCAGAGGATGAGAGGTGGACATAGCGTGGTGATCTCGGGCTTAGCAGAAGAACTAGTAGTTGTACTTTTGATATGTACTGTATTTAATTACTAGTTGTTGAATAGAGTTGGAACAAGACATGTTGTACCTTATGTTTGTACTTTATGTTTGTTAAATAAATAAAGACTTTATGTTTGTTTATTAACATTTGATGTAATGTTAAAAGCGAAAATTTGACCCACTGTTTATATTAACGATCCATTTAATCCCAAAGAAAAGAGTTAGAGCCCGGGTCCCCACAACAGGTGGTATTAGAGCCATAGGTTCTGTAGATCGAGATAGAATAGAATGAGCGGGGTAGATCGAGTCTTCTTCCTTGCTTCATGATGTGTTAGCATGACTTATTGCTTTCATTGTTGCATGTTGTATGGTTACCTGATTTGTATTACAGCATGTATTGGTTAAGACTGAATCAGAACCAATTCTGGATCAGAGGTAAATGATCAGAGGAGGGCTGAGACAGTTGGTATAGCTTGTGTACTAATCTGTTTGAATAGCAGATACATGCCTCCTAGAAGAGCAGTTGTGCCTGTACGACCCACAGCACCAGAACAGGGTAGCACATCTGGTGATGCGATGGATATGACTGCTACGCCCATGGAGACTCTATTAAAGCGATTCCAATCCTTTCGACCGCCAACCTTGAAAGGTACAGAAAATGCAATTGAATGTGAAAGCTGGTTGGAGGACATCGAGATGTTATTCGAGTCTTTGGAATATAGTGATGAGAAGCGAGTGAAACTCATTGGCCATCAACTGCAAGACGTGGCTAAGTATTTGTAATGCCCGAGAATTTAATTACCGTAATCTGAGATTAATCTGAAATGATTTATAGAATTAATCAAGATGATTATAGACGGAACGGATCGGACTAGAACACATGAGAAAGGTGTAAATGTGTGTGCCAAGGAAGAGCCCCCGCGCACATGCGCTGTATGGATTGGCGCACATGCGCGAAGCTGGCCGAGGCTTGCGCGCACATGCGCGAGATAATGCGCGCACATGCGCGGCAGGGCCAGAACCAGTGGCGCATATGCGCGAGTAGAGTGGCGCAAATGCGCAGGAGGGCCAGAAGGGGTGGCGCATATGCGCGGAATTAATGGCGCATATGCGCGAGTAGCTTTTTCGCCGAGACAGTAGGTCTCGCGCATATGCGCGAGTAGTGGCCGCGCATATGCGCGAGACGTGCTGCGTGAAGAAGTATGCCACGTTTTTCTACATGCATGGAGTATATATATATACATATAACAAGCGTCTCTCATTCAGAATAAGCAAAGGAAATCGAGAATTGAAGGGAAAGCTTCGTTCTTAATTTTCGAAATCGATTTGCGAGTAAACCGTCTATCTGAATTGAAATCCGACTTCGGTACTGTGTTCCTATCAATGCAGGCTACGCAAGGACGTAAGTTTTATTATGTTTAGACAAGATTTGATTTTATGATGTTGTCAGAATTGAATATGATTCAGATATGGTATTTCTACTACCGTAGATATTGTAGAATCGAAGTCAGATTTAGAAACAGATTGTTTATGGAATTGTTATGAATTTTAGAATTGATTTGATTGAGATTGCTATCAGAATTATGCTGTTATTCATGTTAAAGTGTACAGATACTGAAGTTATAGATTGTACTGAGATTTATTAGGAATTCTGGTATTATCATTGTGATGTTAAGACTGACAGGGTTACATGACTGTATTGTTATGCCGTCTAAACATCAGTGGGTACAGATTGATCAGATTCAGTATTGGTTTCTGTTATCTTGTGATATGGTTGATATGAATCAGATTGTAGTTATTCAGATATTGACCAGACAGATTGTGAATTGGATTACACACTGATACAGTGTATTGGTTATTGTCATTTCAGATCAGATATGGACAAATTCGACTTCGAGACGTCGTCTTCATCAGATCAGGAAGACAAAGGTATAATTCATGTGATATTCGGGAAGAAACAACTCAATCGAGACCATCCTTGAGTTGCCCAATAAATCACATACTATATTCTTGTTTATGTTTTGATTTTAGCATGATATTCAAATGTATGTGATTATTGTCATATTCAGCTATGAATATGATGATGCTTTGTTACAGATTGTTATTCATTGCATTTAAGATAGGAAAGTCTTGACAGTCATTGTCAGACTTCTAGACGTTCGGTGTATCTCAACTTAGGAGCAGGTATTACTCCTATTGCAGCCGTTGATACCGCTCGAACCGAAGTCTAGGAATAAGACGTACGGTTACCACGATCGGTTGAGTAGGTAACAGGCATTGACGTCTTATTCATCACGGGATCCCTAGAGTTCTAGTCGAGTCAAGTCTAGACATGATTTGATTAGGACTGCATGCTTATATGGATGTGGTTCCTAGATCATGGGGCCCATCGTTATTGCTTTCAGGCATGATAGCATGTTTGTATGATTTAGATTGTTTTATGCATGTTTACCTGATTTGAGTTGCATGCTTATTTGATTAGATTTCGTAGATTATGAAATATATTGTTTTTATACATGATGGCATGTTTTATGAATTAGTTTGTTTATATACATGCGTACCATGTCTTATACTGGGATTTATTCTCACCGGAGTTATCCGGCTGCTGTCTTGTTTTGTATGTGTGCATGACAACAGGTGGGGAAGGATCGGGGTCAAGAAGATGATAAGAGAAGACGAGTTTAGCGTGGTGATTCCGGACTTACAGTAGACTTGGTTTTATTACTTGACTTTAGTAGTTGAACCTTAGATTAGATTATTGTACATTTAATACTGAAATGTATTTTATACAGATATGTATAGTATTTAGATTCCATTACCTTCCGCAATTGTATATTAAAAAGAAAAATTTTTAGACCCTGTTTTATCTTAATTGATAATTAAATCCCAATGATGATTAAGAAAATGATTAGCGTCCGGGTCCCCACAACAGGTGGTATCAGAGCCGATAGTTCCTTTAGCGATAGATCTTTTAGAGATAGATCTTTAGATTGAGATAGTCAGAACTGATAGATTTTTTTAGATTGACTTAGATTAAGATAGAAGAGAATGAGCGGGGTAGATGAATTTTCTTTCCTTGCATGTCTGTGCTGGCATGAGCTTGATTTTCATGTTGATTGACATTGTGATGCTAGCATGAGACTATATGTTACTGCTTTAAGATACATGGCTACCTGACTATTTGATTTAAATTGGTATTATGTATTCTTGAGTATGAATCAGATCGGATTCATGATCAGCAGTAAGATGATCATGATCAGAAAAATATTGGCACAGATTTGCAGTATTGGGTTACTAATGTTTTTGGTAATCAGATATACCTCCTAGAAGAATTTCAGAAAGGGGCAGTACTTCATATGATCAGACAGGTAGGTCAGAACCTAAGATAGATGTGGCAGAGATTCAGATGGAAACACAGTTTCAGAGGTTTCAGTCGTTTCAGCCGCCGGTTCTGAAGGGAAATGAGACGCCAGCAGATTGTGAGAAGTGGCTTGAAGAAATAGAAATGTTATTTGAATTCCTAAATTTCACCGATGAGTGTAGAATTAGGCTTATTGAGAACCAATTGCATGAGACTGCCAGAAGATGGTGGTTACTCACCAAAGGAGCTTTAGAGCAGAGTCGTTCAGTGATTACGTGGAAGATTTTCAAGTTTGAGTTTTATCAAAGATTTTTCCCCGTGTCATATAGAGAGGACAGAAGTGCAGAATTTGCAAACCTGAGACAAGGCCAGATGAGTATTGAAGAGTACTTGGCACATTTCTTCACACTTCTACGTTTTGCTCCTCTTGTGGCTAGAAATGATGATGCTATTTCTAGTCAGTTCATTCAGGGATTGAATCCAGAAATACGTACATTGGTGAATGTGAAGCAATCAAGTAGTTTTGCTGATACTTTGAATAGAGCTAAAAGAGCGGAAACGGTTCTGACAGGACAACAGGAAGTGTCGTATGATCTTCCAACTCCGAATCCACAGCAACTGCCTTCTAGAGTCGAGATTGGCAGCAGCAGTGATAAAAAGAAAGAACCATTGAAAGCTCAAAAAAAACCGTTCAAGAAAGTAGGAAATGGTTCCTCTAGTTCCAGTGGTTCCAGCCCGAGCTATACAGGAGTATATTGTAGGACTTGCGGAGGGAGACATTCCTCAGAGCAATGCCAAGGAGTGCTTGGGAAGTGCAATATCTGTAAGCAGACGGGACACTTTGCTAAAGTTTGTCCTCAGAAACATTTTCGAAGATCTTAAAGAGCACAGTCATTGGTGGTAATGACAGAAGAACAGACCCAGAATTTACAACAGGTACCATTCTTTATGATTATATTGCATACGTATTGACATATACTAATGCATTCTTTATGAGTATCTGTGAATGAGTAGTATGGAGATATGCTGTATCTGTTGGGTCTGGGTATACGGTAGTAGTAATTCCTTGGTTGTTGAGGAATGTGTTGATATCAAAGATCTCTGTGACATGTTATATACTACAGTGAGGTGAACCCGGGATTGGGCTAGATTATGAGGTACTTGTGTTATATGATTTAGATTTCATTATTGACATGTAATGCTAAACAAGTACAGAAATATCGTAGGATGTGTTTCAAAAATAGTAAGATTAAGACCAGAGTTAGTTGAGAAATGAGGATTCTAGATCCAGATTCCTTAGATCATTGTACTGTTATGACTCGATTAGCACAGAAAGGAACAGATGGTATCCTTATGTGTTTGGTAGATATACTGAAATCGAGTCTAACGGTGACAGATTTGCCCGTAATGTAATAGTTAACTGGTGTTTGCTTAGGTAAGATGTCAGATGGGTTCTCTATCAGAAAGAATTGAAAGAATTGACAGATTAAAGTATGGGCGAAGGAATCCAGTTGATTGTGTATTTCTCTTGAAGACATTTTAGTTCTGTTTCTAGATTGACAGATTATCTCTTAAGGGGTATTTTGAAGAATTATGCTTGTTATATCTATGATGTCGGGATATATCCACAGCATCTGATTGTTTATATTGAATATTGGAAGACTGGGTTAAATATTCCGAGAACTGTGATTATTGTATACAGCAATGGGTCAGGTATGGATCCGAATGCAGTTATTGATACAGGTTTATATGCAGACTATGCGGTATCAGGAATGTCAGAATTAGCAGAATGTCAGATATGTCAGAACTTTCTTATCTGATTTGGACAGATTATCTTATTCTGATTATCTTTTTCTTGTGTTGATTTACATCTGCTGAGTATTGTTATGATTCTAAATCAGTATTTGAGACATCTTATATTTTTTGGGAGTATATTCTAATTGCAGATGAGATAAAGCAGTTGATCTGGGCAGTATGAAGATTGGTCAGCCAGCCAGAATCTATTATGTTATGAGTTTCTTAAACTCACTAGATCAGCATAGGACATTTCTATTCTGAGTTTGATTTGATGTTATTGTAATTATTATTCAGTGTGTGATACTATGCAGTTCCAATTGTATCAGAGTTGTTTGTGGAAAATACAGTAGTCCCGAACGGTGATCAGAATTTTCAGACCTGTATTTTGTTGATCAGATCAATATAACATCTATATGATTTTGCGTTTTCTATGGGTTTGGTTATTGTGTGATATCAGAATGTTTCAGAATTGTTTACAGCTTTTGATATGGATAGCCAGAGCCGAATACCAGGTAGGTATTTCTTATTTATTTTATGTTATTAACTGATTTTGTACAGCATAGTTCGAATCTGAAATCTCAGGTATGTCAGAAATGCACAGTAAGGGATTCAGTTTCATTCAGATGGTTCAGAATGTATGATATTCGAACAGATAGTGTTGGTATAGACAGATGAGATCAGTTGGGACAGCAATTTATGTTGTAAGGTTGGTAGAAATGGTACTAATATGTCTGAATAGCTAACAAAAGAGGTCAAAAAGCTAGGAATCAGAAGATGATTACCGACTTAGTATATTCCTGAATAGAAATGGGAGTATATTTCTACGACTTTTGTGATAAAATTTCCGCTATCTTTCTTCAGCTAGAGATATGAGATGATTGTGATTGAAAGATTGTTCAATCTATATCTAGTAGGTTGTATAAGAAGATGTACCAACAAAACTAGAAGACAGAGATCACTGTCAAAGAAATAATCAGATTGATGTGATTGGGATGAAGTTTGCACTTATGGTAGGTTATATCATCAGCTGTTTCTCTCAGAATTGTTACAGACTGACAGGTAGTCAGCACGTAGTAGTCAGACATTGAAAGATAGTGATAGAACTCTAATACTGGATGTTAGCACTAGTTATCTGAAGGAATAGATATAAGAAACCAATGTCAGATGATGACGATTGGTATTTGAAACCAATGATGGAATATGTCCTTAATTGGAATAAACAGATGGAATAGCAACGACATGTGGTATTGCTTTGTTATGGATTGCAATTGGCGTATACGGGTGTTGTATAGCCAGTAATATGGGATTGATTCAGCTAGTGAAATGAGTTTGGATGTTAAACTCTGTTATACAGTTCTTCTGATAGATTTGGTCTAATGATTGGTGAGTTCGAGGACGAACTCAGATCCAAGAGGGGGAGAAATGTAATGCCCCAGAATTTAATTACCGTAATCTGAGATTAATCTGAAATGATTTATAGAATTAATCAAGATGATTATAGACGGAACGGATCGGACTAGAACACATGAGAAATGTGTAAATGTGTGTGCCAAGGAAGAGCCCCCGCGCACATGCGCTGTATGGATTGGCGCACATGCGCGGAGCTGGCCGAGGCTTGCGCGCACATGCGCGAGATAATGCGCGCACATGCGCGGCAGGGCCAGAACCAGTGGCGCATATGCGCGAGTAGAGTGGCGCATATGCGCGGGAGGGCCAGAAGGGGTGGCGCATATGCGCGGAATTAATGGCGCATATGCGCGAGTAGCTTTTTTGCCGAGACAGTAGGTCTCGCGCATATGCGCGAGTAGTGGCCGCGCATATGCGCGAGACGTGCTGCGTGAAGAAGTATGCCACGTTTTTCTACATGCATGGAGTATATATATATACATATAACAAGCATCTCTCATTCAGAATAAGCAAAGGAAATCGAGAATTGAAGGGAAAGCTTCGTTCTTAATTTTCGAAATCGATTTGCGAGTAAACCGTCTATCTGAATTGAAATCCGACTTCGGTACTGTGTTCCTATCAACGCAGGCTACGCAAGGACGTAAGTTTTATTACGTTTAGACAAGATTTGATTTTATGATGTTGTCAAAATTGAATATGATTCAGATATGGTATTTCTACTACCGTAGATATTGTAGAATCGAAGTTAGATTTAGAAACAGATTGTTTATGGAATTGTTATGAATTTTAGAATTGATTTGATTGAGATTGCTATCAGAATTATGCTGTTATTCATGTTAAAGTGTACAGATACTGAAGTTATAGATTGTACTGAGATTTATTAGGAATTCTGGTATTATCATTGTGATGTTAAGACTGACAGGGTTACAAGACTGTATTGTTATGCCGTCTAAACATCAGTGGGTACAGATTGATCAGATTCAGTATTGGTTTCTGTTATCTTGTGATATGGTTGATATGAATCAGATTGTAGTTATTCAGATATTGACCAGACAGATTGTGAATTGGATTACACATTGATACAGTGTATTGGTTATTGTCATTTCAGATCAGATATGGACAAATTCTACTTCGAGACGTCGTCTTCATCAGATCAGGAAGACAAAGGTATAATTCATGTGATATTCGGGAAGAAACAACTCAATCGAGACCATCCTTGAGTTGCCCAATAAATCACATACTATATTCTTGTTTATGTTTTGATTTTAGCATTATATTCAAATGTATGTGATTATTGTCATATTCAGCTATGAATATGATGATGCTTTGTTACAGATTGTTATTCATTGCATTTAAGATAGGAAAGTCTTGACAGTCATTGTCAGACTTCTAGACGTTCTGTGTATCTCAACTTAGGAGCAGGTATTACTCCTATTGCAGCTGTTGATATAGCTCGAACCGAAGTCTAGGAATAAGACGTACGGTTACCACGATCGGTTGAGTAGGTAACAGGCATTGACGTCTTATTCATCACGGGATCCCTAGAGTTCTAGTCGAGTCAAGTCTAGACATGATTTGATTAGGACTGCATGCTTACATGGATGTGGTTCCTAGATCATGGGGCCCATCGTTATTGCTTTCAGGCATGATAGCATGTTTGTATGATTTAGATTGTTTTATGCATGTTTACCTGATTTGAGTTGCATGCTTATTTGATTAGATTTCGTAGATTATGAAATATATTGTTTTTATACATGATGGCATGTTTTATGAATTAGTTTGTTTATATACATGCGTACCATGTCTTATACTGGGATTTATTCTCACCGGAGTTATCCGGCTGTTGTCTTGTTTTGTATGTGTGCATGACAACAGGTGGGGAAGGATCGGGGTCAAGAAGATGATAAGAGAAGACGAGTTTAGCGTGGTGATTCCGAACTTACAGTAGACTTGGTTTTATTACTTGACTTTAGTAGTTGAACCTTAGATTAGATTATTGTACATTTAATACTGAAATGTATTTTATACAGATATGTATAGTATTTAGATTCCATTACCTTCCGCAATTGTGTATTAAAAAGAAAAATTTTTAGACCTTGTTTTATCTTAATTGATAATTAAATCCCAATGATGATTAAGAAAATGATTAGCGTCCGGGTCCCCACAGTATTGGTGGTAGAATATAAGGAGAGCACTAGAACAGCGTGGCACCGAGATTACCTGGAAAGCATTCAAGACAGAGTTTTATCAGCGATTCTTTCTTGTATCCTACCGTAAAGATAAAGGCGCTGAGTTTGCCAACCTGAGGCAAGGGCAATTGAACATCGAAGAGTACGTTGCTAAATTTTCTTCTTTGCTTCGCTTTGCACCTCACGTTTCAGGTAATGATGAGGCCGTAGCAGATCAGTTCATAAATGGCCTGAATCCAGATATCTTTACGTTGGTAAATACGGGGAGACCCAACAACTTCTCGGATGCATTGAATCGTGCCAAAGGAGCTGAAGCAGGGTTGCTGAGATAACGGAGTGTTCCGTATGTTGCTCCGAGTCCGAGACCGCCACTACCTCCAGCACAACATCCTCCTAGATTTGATAGCGGCGGTAGTAGCAGCGGGCGGAAGGATCCATTGAAAGCGAAGGGCAAACAGTTTAAGAGGGCAGGGAGCAGTTCGTCGAGCTCCAGCGGGTCAAGACAGAGAGGTCCTGGCCAGAGTTTAGAGGTGATGGGTGGATATTGCAGTACTTGTGGAGGTAAGCATGCCACAGAACAGTGTCAAGGTGTAGTGGGCAGGTGTAACATATGCAAGCAACCAGGGCATTATGCCAAGGTCTGTCCTCAGAGAAGTGGTGCATCTAGATTTCAGGCTGCAGGGTCGTCTGCCTCAGTGACTCAGCCTGAGAGGCAAGCTTCATCTGTTAATTCATTTCAGCCGCCCCCCTACACAGACCCAGCCTCGAGCCAGAGGTGGTCAGACCGGGAGCCAGCCGACCCGACAACAGGCTCAAGTGTTTGCGTTGACAGAGGAGCAAGCACAGGATGCCCCAGATGATGTCATTGTAGGTAACTGTTTCCTTTGCGGTTATCCTGCCTATATATTGATAGATACGGGTGCATCGCATACATTCATATCAGAACGATTTGCATTGCTGCATTCCTTGCCTGTTGAGTCTTTGTTAGATGTCGTGTCTATTACATCTCCGTTAGGAAGTGGTTTGATATCGGTGACTACGGTTAGACATTACATCTTACAGTTTGAGGGTCATGAAATTGATCTAGATTGCATAGTACTTGGGCTAGCTGACTTTGATTGTATCGTGGGTATTGATATGTTAACAAAGTACAGAGCCACCATGGATTGTTTCCACAAGATTGTCAGATTCAGACCAGAAATGGCAGAAGAGTGGAAATTCTACGGTAAGGGTTCCAGATCTCGGATTCCCTTGATTTCGGCTTTGTCTATGAATAAGTTATTGCAGAAAGGAGCAGATGGGTTCCTTGTGTATGCTGTAGATGTACAGAAATCGAGCCCGACATTGGCAGATTTGCCAGTAGTACGGGAATTTGCAGATGTGTTTCCAGAAGAAATTCCAGGATTACCTCCAGTGCGAGAGGTAGATTTTAGTATTGATCTTATTCCAGGTACCACTCCTATTTCGAGAGCTCCGTATAGGATGGCACCGATAGAGTTGAAAGAATTGAAGGCACAGTTGGAAGATCTTCTAACCAAGGGATATATCAGATTGGGGCGCTCCGGTGCTATTTGTCCGAAAGAAAGATGGATCGATGCGGTTGTGTATCGATTACAGGCAACTGAATAAGGCAACGATAAAGAATAAGTATCCTTTGCCTAGAATTGATGATTTATTTGATCAGTTGCAGGGATCCTCTATTTATTCTAAAATTGATTTGCGATCCGGATATCATCAGCTCCGAGTTCGAGATGTAGACATACCGAAGACAGCATTTCGAACCAGGTATGGCCATTACGAATTTATTGTTATGCCTTTTGGTTTAACAAATGCTCCGGCGGTATTTATGGGATTGATGAATCAAATCTTTCAGAGGTATTTGGATGATTTTGTGATTGTCTTTATCGATGACATTCTGGTATATTCTAAGAACAGGAATGAGCATGCAGAACATCTCAGAATTGTGTTGCAGACACTGAGGAATGAGAGATTGTATGCCAAATTGTCAAAATGAGAATTTTGGTTGAATCGAGTTGTCTTTTTGGGACATATCATATCTGGAGATGGTATTTCTGTAGATCCGAGTAAAGTGGAAGCGGTGATCAGTTGGTCGAGACCGACTTCTGTGCCAGAAATACGCAACTTCATGGGTCTAGCAGGATACTATAGACGATTCATTCAAGATTTCTCCCGAATTGCCAAACCAATCACACAATTGACACAGAAGAATGCGCCATTCCTATGGTCTGAGGAGTGTGAGTCGAGCTTTCTAGAATTGAAGAAAAGGCTGACCAGTGCACCTGTCTTGATGATTCCTTCAGGTACGGGTGATTTCGTTGTATATTGTGATGCCTCTCACAGAGGTTTGGGATGTGTTCTTATGCAGCGAGGTCATGTGGTCGCATATGCCTCAAGACAGTTGAAGACTCACGAGACTGGATACCCCATTCATGATCTTGAATTGGCGGCTATCGTATTTGCACTAAAGATCTGGCGTCATTATCTTTATGGTGAGAAATTTGAGATCTACTCAGACCATAAGAGCTTAAAATACTTGTTCTCTCAGTCGGAGTTGAACATGAGGCAGCGTAGATGGCTTGATCTGTTAAAAGATTTTGATTGTGAGATCAAATATTATCCAAGAAAGTCGAATGCAGCGGCAGATGCCTTGAGTCGAAAGGTATGTGCCTTATCCTTATCGACGATAGGTGTTGCGAAACTCGTTGAAAATTGCTGTTTCTCTGGATTAGAATTTGATACAGATAGGAGGCCACTACGACTTGCTGCTATTCAAGTTGAGCCGAACTTGATCATGAGGATCAAAGAATCTCAAAGAACCGATCAGAATGTGCAAAGATCGATTCAGATGGTCAGAGCAGGGCATTTGTCAGAATATCAGGTGCGTGATCATGTTTTATACGTCAATAACCGTCTCGTAGTGCCAGATGTTTCAGATTTGAGACATCATATTATGTCTGAAGCACACTGTAGTCGGTTCAGCATCCATCCTGGTGGTAGAAAGATGTACAATGACTTGAAGACACAGTTTTGGTGGAAACAGATGAAGTCAGACATCGCAGAGTATGTGTCTAAATGTTTAAATTGCCAACAGGTGAAGGCCGAGAGGAAGAAGCCCAGAGGGTTACTTCAGAGTTTAGCCATTCCAGAATGGAAATGGGATCACATTTCCATGGATTTCGTGACGAAGTTACCCCGATCTTCCCGAGGCTGTGATGCGATTTGGGTCGTTATCGACAGATTGACCAAATCAGCTTGTTTCATCCCGTACAGAATGACTTACAGACACGATCAGATGGCGGAGATATATGTTCGAGAGGTAGTCAGATTGCATGGTGTGCCGAAGTCTATCGTATCAGATCGTGATCCACGATTCACTTCCCACTTCTGGCACAGTTTACAGCAGGCCTTAGGTACAACATTGCACCTAAGTACTGCTTACCATCCTCAGACAGACGGACAGTCAGAGCGCACTATCCAGACATTAGAGGATATGTTGAGAGCCGTAGTGCTAGATTTTGGCACTAGTTGGCAAGATTCCCTACCTCTTTGCGAATTCTATTACAATAATAGCTACCAGACGAGCATTGAGATGGCACCGTTTGAAGCTTTATATGGTAAGAAGTGCAGATCTCCGCTATACTGGGATGAAATCTCAGAGGTACCAGAACTTGGGCCGGATATGATTCGTGACATGACAGAGAAAGTGAAAGTCATTCAGAAGAGAATGAAGACGACGCAAGATAGGCAAGCCAAATACGCCAATGTCAGACGTAGACCGTTGGTATTCGCGCAAGGAAACAGAGTGTTTCTAAAGATTTCCCCATTCAGAGGCGTTGTCAGATTTGGTAAGCGTGGGAAGCTGTCTCCTAGATACGTCGGTCCTTACGAGATCCTAGAAAAGATTGGCGATCGAGCATATCGATTGGCTCTTCCTCCTGCTCTATCGGGAATACATGACGTTTTTCATGTATCAATGTTGCGTAAGTATATGCCAGATATTTCTCACGTCATTCAACCTGACGAAGCTGAACTTGATCAGACATTGAGCTATATTGAGCAAACGATACAAATTCTTGATCGAAAAGAAAAGAAGCTCAGGACGAAAACTATTCCGTTAGTGAAAAATCAGTGGAGTCGTCATGGCATCGAAGAAGCGAAATGGGAGACAGAAGCAAATATGCGACAGAAACATCCCGAATTGTTTACATGACGTAAGTAAATTTTCAGTATTGATTTTATTACTTGTCATGTATGTTTAATAGATTGCTTGCGATTTCGAGGGCGAAATCATTTCTTAGAGGGGGAGAAATGTAAGGCTCTAGATTATTAGTTTTCGTTAAAATGATACTCGAAAGATAGGGGAATGCATGACATGCAATGAGGGAAGAAAATACATGAGAAATGAGGGTTTTGCAATACTGCATCCGCGCTCAGAACAAGAGTGCACCCGCGGTCATAAATCATGGAATTTTGAATGTGCTGCCGAAGCCATACCGCACCCGCGGTGCTTGTAGACACCGCACCCGCGGTGCATGGACAGTAAGTTGGCCAAAATTCCGTAGCATCACCGCACCCGCGGTGCAGCAAGACCGCACCCGCGGTATAAAGACCGCACCCGCGGTCTTGCAGCGACCGCACCCGCGGTCGTGGAATTTGTAAAAAATGAAATGGTGCCGAAGCTTGAGCGCACCCGCGCTAAGAATGACCGCACCCACGGTCGTGCGTGTAATGTGAAAAATATAGACACTTGTTCCTTGCCATGCAATATAAACTATGTGGCTTCATTTCCTTTCTCTTCAGCTGAGATCACCGAGGAAGAGAGAGGTTAAGAAGAAGGAAAGTTTTTCACTTTTGAAGCTAGATTGTGCAAGAATTTCTCACCCAAAGTTAGATTCGATTGCGGTTTTTAACTCCTATCATCAAGAGCTACAAGGTGATGTAAGTTTCCTGCAATTTCTTTATGATTTGAGATATGATGATTAGGGAAATTCAGATATGGGCCGTTTTATGTGTTCTTGACACGTTGAATATTGTAGAAGTGCAATCGAAATGATTTTCGGATATCATATGAGTAGGTGTCGATTTTCAGTATATCATGTGGAAGTTATTCAGACTTTCATAATTGGAAAGGAGTTATGATATTGCTTATGAGTTGTGGATATAAATTGATGGTTGTTTGAGTGATAGGTATTGAGAAATCACGTCGTTATGCCGTCAAAAGTTATACCGAGACTCATTATTGATTGTATATGTGTTGATTGAGTTGGGGATTGATATTGTATGTCTCAACATTGCCATTTCAGATTTGGAGTGACAGAGTTTGTCTCCCGACTTCAAGACTACTGATTGTGTAAGAAAGGTATAAGCTATGTTTGTTTGGGAAGCCACAACTCAAATAAGATATTACTTGAGTTCCCAAACCAAAATCACATACTAGAATAATTGTATATATGGTAACATGTTTATGAATTGTTTATAGAATTATATTCAAATCTTGTTACATGAATATGCTTTGATTATAGAATTGTATTCAAGCATATAAGATTATTGTGATATTCAGATATGAATATGAGCATGCTTTGTTTACAGATTGATATTCATTGCATTTAAGATAGGAAAGTCTTTGACAGCCATTGTCAAATATCTAGATGTTCGGTGTATCTCAGCTTAGGAGTAGCCATTACTCTTATTGTAGCGGTTGATACAGTTCTGACCGAAATCTAGGAATAAGACGTACAGTCACCCCGAGTGGGAGGGTAGGTGACAGCCATTGACGTCTTATTCACACGGGATCCCTAGAGTTCTAGTCGAGTCGAGTCCAGACATGGTTTGATTCGCATTGCATTGCATGTGCATATGATGTTATTTATGATAGCATGTTTCATGTTTAATTGATTATATGCATGTATACATGTTTATACTGGGATTTGTTCTCACCGGAGTTTCCGGCTATTGTTATGTCTGTATGTGTGCATAACAACAGGTGGGGCAGGATCTGGGTCACGCAGAGGATGAGAGGTGGACATACCGTGGTGATCTCGGGCTTAGCAGAAGAACTAGTAGTTGTACTTTTGATATGTACTGTATTTAATTACTAGTTGTTGAATAGAGTTGGAACAAGACATGTTGTACCTTATGTTTGTACTTTATGTTTGTTAAATAAATAAAGATTTTATGTTTGTTTATTAACATTTGATGTAATGTTAAAAGCGAAAATTTGACCCACTGTTTATATTAACGATCCATTTAATCCCAAAGAAAAGAGTTAGAGCCCGGGTCCCCACAGATTTTATTTTTGGATTACTTTATGGGCTAAACTTTGCTCCATATTGTTGTAATCTACTACTTGTCATCCTCAAACGGATGGACAAACTGAAGTTGTCAATAGAACTTTGGGAACACTTTTGCGTGCTATTCTTAAAAAGAACTTGGATTGACATTTCTATGGACTTTATTTTGGGGTTGCCTAGGACTAAGAAGGGGAGGGATTCTATTTTTGGATTACTTTATGGGCTAAACTTTGCTCAATACTTTTGTAATCTACTACTTGTCATCCTCAAACAGATGGACAAACTGAAGTTGTCAATAGAACTTTGGGAGCACTTTTGCGTGCTATTCTTAAAAAAAACTTGGATTGACATTTCTATGGACTTTATTTTGGGGTTGCCTAGGACTAAGAAGGGGAGGGATTCTATTTTTGGATTACTTTATGGGCTAAACTTTGCTCAATATTGTTGTAATCTACTACTTGTCATCCTCAAACGGATGGACAAACTGAAGTTGTAAATAGAACTTTGGGAACACTTTTGTGTGCTATTCTTAAAAAGAACTTGGATTGACATTTCTATGGACTTTATTTTGGGGTTGCCTAGGACTAAGAAGGGGAGGGATTCTATTTTATGGATTACTTTATGGGCTAAAACGTTTGAAGTTGACAAGTAGTCGATTACAACAATATGGAGCAAAGTTTATCCATCCGTTTGAGGATTACAAGTAGTAGATTACAACAATATTGAGCAAAGTTTAGATGGACAAACTGAAGTTGTCAATAGAACTTTGGGAACACTTTTGCGTGCTATTCTTAAAAAGAACTTGAACTGACATTTCTATGGACTTTATTTTGGGGTTGTCTAGGACTAAGAAGGGGAGGGATTCTATTTATGGATTACCTTATGGGCTAAACTTTGCACAATATTGTTGTAATCTACTACTTGTCATCCTCAAACGGATGGAGAAACTGAAGTTGTAAATAGAACTTTGGGAACACTTTTGCGTGCTATTCTTAAAAAAAACTTGGATTGACATTTCTATGCACTTTATTTTGGGGTTGCCTAGGACTAAGAAGGGGAGGGATCTATTTTTGGATTACTTTATGGGCTAAACTTTGCTCAATATTGTTGTAATCTACTACTTGTCATCCTCAAACGGATGGACAAACTGAAGTTGTAAATAGAACTTTGGGAACACTTTTGCGTGCAATTCTTAAAAAGAACTTGGATTGACATTTCTATGGACTTTATTTTGGGGTTACCTAGGACTAAGAAGGTGAGGGATTCTATTTTTGGATTACTTTATGGGCTAAATTTAGCTCAATATTGTTGTAATCTACTACTTGTCATCCTCAAACGGATGGACAAACTGAAGTTGTAAATAGAACTTTGGGAACACTTTTGCGTGCTATTCTTAAAAGAACTTGGATTGACATTTCTATGCACTTTATTTTGGGGTTGCCTAGGACTAAGAAGGGGAGGGATTCTATTTTTGGATTACTTTATGGGCTAAACTTTGCTCAATATTGTTGTAATCTACTACTTGTCATCCTCAAACGGATGGACAAACCGAAGTTGTAAATAGAACTTTGGGAACACTTTTGCGTGCTATTCTTAAAAAGAACTTGGATTGACATTTCTATGCACTTTATTTTGGGGTTGCCTAGGACTAAGAATGTAGTGACCCGTTCCAGAATCACCTACTAGTTGAGAACTAAGCATGCAATTAACTTAATTAATAAAAATCAGAGATAACAGCGGAAATACCAACAAATGATAGTTATACAACCCAATCGAAATCAGAACAACTCAAAATATATTCGGTACAACCATATCGAAATAGAATAGTACTGAAAACTAAACCAACCATATACTCACTGTCCTCCTCCTGCTCTTCCCGAGCTGTCCAACCTGAGGCCTGCCCCATGGGAATGGGGTGTCCAAGATAAACAAAACCGAGAACGTGAGCGATAAGAACGCCCAGTACAAAAGCATGAGTATACAAACCTATATGAAATGCACATGCTATGATATGATACCAGGGTAGTCAAGGAACAGGAGTAACAAAGGATCTCAAAATGCTCAGTCTAGAGGCGCCAAGTGGATAGTGCCGCGCGGTCCTACCTCTGGGTCACTGCATCCACTGCAAGAACAGACGTGGACCTAAAATGTCCCGGACCACCGAAGCCCTCCCGACCCGTCGGCCACTGTGTACTCTCGGTGTCCATGCGTCCACAAGACAAGACAGGGCTGAGCGGCCCCACAAGATATAGCTTATCTCGAAAGAGATACAGCTCAACAGTAAAGGCTATCTCGAAGGAGATACGGCTCAACATGAAATGTAACGTGCAGTAATAAACGTGACATAATAGCATGCATCATATGACATATATCAATGCACCACATAATCATGCAACACATATAAGAATGTATACTCAACCAGGATATCTCGGATAGTACTTTCGTACCTCTATCACAGCAAGCCTAGCCTTACGCAACACCGCTACTCAGGTCTAGAACAAGCCTACGCATCAAAAGCACCCAATGAACAATACTACCATGCTCAACTAGCAAAACCAGTACTACCAAAGGTTTAGGGTTTACCTTCGACCGTCGACAGCCCTTTGATGTCGATTGCCTCGTAACTCAGGCGTCGCTACACTACCAATCCTGGCAGCTCTTGGCTATCGCTCGACCGACAACTAACCCTAGAAACCTTCCAAATCTCTCAAATATGAGACACAACTCAAGGATTGTCAATACAAAATGAGGAAATCCGAGCACTATTTATAGGCTATGTTCGGATCCACCGAACCCACTTCGGAACGTCCGAACTCCTACGTGTCCATCAGCTCTTGACACCTCACGATCGGATCCACCGAACCTACACTTCGGAACGTCCGAACTCCCACGTGTCCATCGGCTCTTGACACCTCATGATCGGATCCACCGAACTCACTTCGGATCGTCCGAACTCTTCGGTGCTACCGAACCATCTTCGGTCCGTCCGATCATGACCATGGTCAAAATTACACATTAAACCTTCTTAATCACCATTAATCCGTTAATTACCCAATTTGGAATTCGGGCTACTACATTCTCCCCCCCTTAAAAAGATTTCGTCCTCGAAATCAGGCTTAGAGGATGAACAAAACGAAATAACAACATTGTTACCCTCAAAATCTAAGGGACAACCCATCACTAGACGCTTAGCTAACACCGAATGACCCATCGGAGTAGAAACGGAAAGAATGACGTCTACGATCGTCCTGGTCACCCCAACGACCTACACTCCCCTGACTACTCTCATCACCAAAGTGGTCAGCCATCGCTACAAGATAGAATAGGGAAAATGGTAAAATGGTCCACGAAAAATCCCAAAACAGAATCTATATCCCAAAATCGTAAGCATGCTCTGATACCATAAATGTAGTGACCCGTTCCAGAATCACCTACTAGTTGAGAACTAAGCATGCAATTAACTTAATTAATAAAAATCAGAGATAACAGCGGAAATACCAACAAATGATAGTTATACAACCCAATCGAAATCAGAACAACTCAAAATATATTCGGTACAACCATATCGAAATAGAATAGTACTGAAAACTAAACCAACCAGATACTCACTGTCCTCCTCCTGCTCTTCCCGAGCTGTCCAACCTGAGGCCTGCCCCATGGGAATGGGGTGTCCAAGATAAACAAAACCGAGAACGTGAGCGATAAGAACGCCCAGTACAAAAGCATGAGTATACAAACCTATATGAAATGCACATGCTATGATATGATACCAGGGTAGTCAAGGAACAGGAGTAACAAAGGATCTCAAAATGCTCAGTCTAGAGGCACCAAGTGGATAGTGCCGCGCGGTCCTACCTCTGGGTCACTGCATCCACTGCAAGAACAGACGTGGACCTAAAATGTCCCGGACCACCGAAGCCCTCCCGACCCGTCGGCCACTGTGTACTCTCGGTGTCCATGCGTCCACAAGACAAGACAGGGCTGAGCGGCCCCACAAGATATAGCTTATCTCGAAAGAGATACAGCTCAACAGTAAAGGCTATCTCGAAGGAGATACGGCTCAACATGAAATGCAACGTGCAGTAATAAACGTGACATAATAGCATGCATCATATGACATATATCAATGCACCACATAATCATGCAACACATATAAGAATGTATACTCAACCAGGATATCTCGGATAGTACTTTCGTACCTCTATCACAGCAAGCCTAGCCTTACGCAACACCGCTACTCAGGTCTAGAACAAGCCTACGCATCAAAAGCACCCAATGAACAATACTACCATGCTCAACTAGCAAAACCAGTACTACCAAAGGTTTAGGGTTTACCTTCGACCGTCGACAGCCCTTTGATGTCGATTGCCTCGTAACTCAGGCGTCGCTACACTACCAATCCTGGCAGCTCTTGGCTATCGCTCGACCAACAAATAACCCTAGAAACCTTCCAAATCTCTCAAATATGAGACACAACTCAAGGATTGTCAATACAAAATGAGGAAATCCGAGCACTATTTATAGGCTATGTTCGGATCCACCGAACCCACTTCGGAACGTCCGAACTCCTACGTGTCCATCAGCTCTTGACACCTCACGATCGGATCCACCGAACCTACACTTCGGAACGTCCGAACTCCCACGTGTCCATCGGCTCTTGACACCTCATGATCGGATCCACCGAACTCACTTCGGATCGTCCGAACTCTTCGGTGCTACCGAACCATCTTCGGTCCGTCCGATCATGACCATGGTCAAAATTACACATTAAACCTTCTTAATCACCATTAATCCGTTAATTACCCAATTTGAAATTCGGGCTACTACAAAGAAGGGGAGTGATTCTATTTTTGGATTACTTTATGGGCTAAACTTTGCTCAATATTGTTGTAATCTACTACTTGTCATCCTCAAACGGATGGACAAACTGAAGTTGTAAATAGAACTTTGAGAACACTTTTGCGTGCTATTCTTGAAAAGAACTTGGACTGACATTTCTATGGACTTTATTTTGGGGTTGCCTAGGACTAAGAAGGGGAGGGATTTTATTTTTGGATTAATTTATGGGCTAAACTTTGCTCCATATTGTTGTAATCTACTACTTGTCATCCTCAAACGGATGGACAAACTGAAGTTGTCAATAGAACTTTGGGAACACTTTTGCGTGCTATTCTTAAAAAGAACTTGGATTGACATTTCTATGGGATTTATTTTGAGGTTGCCTAGGACTAAGAAGGGGAGGGATTCTATTTTTGGATTACTTTATGGGCTAAACTTTGCTCAATATTGTTGTAATCTACTACTTGTCATCCTCAAACAGATGGACAAACTGAAGTTGTCAATAGAACTTTGGGAACACTTTTGCGTGCTATTCTTAAAAAGAACTTGGATTGACATTTCTATGGAATTTATTTTGGGGTTGCCTAGGACTAAGAAGGGGAGGGATTCTATTTTTGGATTACTTTATGGGCTAAACTTTGCTCAATATTGTTGTAATCTACTACTTGTCATCCTCAAACAGATGGACAAACTGAAGTTGTAAATAGAACTTTGAGAACACTTTTGCGTGCTATTCTTAAAAAGAACTTGGATTGACATTTCTATGGACTTTATTTTGGGGTTGCCTAGGACTAAGAAAGGGAGGGATTATATTTTTGGATTACTTTATGGGCTAAACTTTGCTCAATATTGTTGTAATCTACTACTTGTCATCCTCAAACGGATAGACAAACTGAAGTTGTAAATAGAACTTTGGGAACACTTTTGCGTGCTATTCTTAAAAAGAACTTGGATTGACATTTCTATGGACTTTAATTTGGGGTTGCCTAGGACTAAGAAGGGGAGGGATTCTATTTTATGGATTACTTTATGGGCTAAACTTTGCACAATAAAGTTGTAATCTACTACTTGTCATCCTCAAACGGATGGACAAACTGAAGTTGTAAATAGAACTTTGAGAACACTTTTGCGTGCTACTCTTAAAAATAACTTGGACTGACATTTCTATGGACTTTATTTTGGGGTTGCCTAGGACTAAGAAGGGGAGGGATTTTATTTTTGGATTACTTTATGGGTTAAACTGTAATAGCCGAGCCCGGTGTACGGTACGGTTTAAGCTTTATTGTGTTAATTGGGTTATGTGATTAGATGATTATAGTTGTGTTTTGGCTATAGTATTATTGGTTATTATTTATTTGAGGTGTTAGTTGGTGTTGATTGTTCGTTTCAGCGTTTCGAATCGATTTTAGTTGTTTTGTTACTGTTCATTGCCGTGAGTAGAGTGCACCCGCTCTCTTAGATGAGTGCCCCCGCGGTGTACTATTCATGATTTTGGATTTGGAGGGCCGTGGCATCACCGCACCCGCGGCAGTGCAAGGACCGCACCCGCGGTGAGACCGCACCCGCGGTATTTGTAGCACCGCACCCGCGGTGATCGTGCATGGGATTTATTTTGGAATGCCGTGAGCATGGCGCACCCGCGGTGCTTGTGTGACCGCACCCGCGGTGTAAGTATGGGCGAGATATTTAGCTACTTTTTGGGAGTTGTTGGCCATACCTTATCCATTTCTTTCCCTTCCATTCGAGATTTCCCTCCATTGGCAAGGGTTTTCATCCATTTCTTTTGCTTCCTATCTTTGTTTCTTGGAGTTATTTGGATTTCCGACTTGAGATCATCGTTCTCCGTGGTATAAGGAAGCTTAGGTAAGTTTTTGGTGCGATTCTAATGAGGTTTCGAGTTAAGGGTTATTTTGGATTTGATGTTTTGATGGTTCTATGGATTATTTAGCATGGACTCTTGGATTTAGTCTTGATATTGGTGTTATTTATGGATTATTGTTGTAGGTGGTGTACCAAGAGTATAGTTGGAGGTGTTCTATTGGTTTGTAAGTGGAATTTCATCCCTTGTGCTCACATGATATTATATGTATTGTGTTTTAAAGGTTTCAAAGTGTTATTCCCTTCCATTGATCCATTGTTATGTATTGATTTCATTGATTATCTATTGGAGGCATTGATGTCTCACTATTGTTAAAAAGAGAATACAAGAGATATTATGAGATTGCGAAACGACGGCTTTAAATGTTATTGAGAATTCAAATGTTTTATTGGATTGATTAATCATAGCCATAGCATTGCATGCAATTAGATGATCATCGACCATAGGCTTTTATCCCCTCACAGTTATCGATTTATATCGATGGGATATTGGCAACCACAGTCACAGATACTATTGATATCAATCCAACCATAGAAAAGAGAAATACCATCGTATTGCTATCTATTGCTATTGCTATTGCTACAGTTATTGCTACGTTATTCATGTTTCAGAGTCGATGGTATTTATGATTTAAAAGCCATGTTTTACAGAGTATACTATGTATCATTGCTATGTAAGAGTTCCACTTGCTGAGATTTATTCTCATTTCAGTTATTTTCATGTGATGCAGATAAGAGCGACGGACCGGGACGTTGACTGTGGATGGGGGTCATATGCATACGAAGATTGGAAGGATGATTATTTTGTACCATTTTGTAACATGATCACACTAATGATATTTTGTATTTTGTTATGTCATTGGAATGATCATGTTGTTATTTTGTAAACACTTTTATAAAATGCATTTTGAAACTCCTTCCGTTTGAAAGAAAATTTTTAAATTCCGCTGTATTTTAATTGTAACGGGTCAGGGTGTCACATAAACTTTGCTCCATATTGTTGTAATCTACTACTTGTCATCCTCAAACGGATGGACAAACTGAAGTTGTCAATAGAACTTTGGGAACACTTTTGCGTGCTATTCTTAAAAAGAACTTGGACTGACATTTCTATATACTTTATTTTGGGGTTGCCTAGGACTAAGAAGGGGAGGGATTTTATTTTTGGATTACTTTATGGGCTAAACTTTGCTCCATATTGGTGTAATCTACTACTTGTCATCCTCAAACGGATGGACAAACTGATGTTGTCAATAGAACTTTGGGAACACTTTTGCGTGCTATTCTTAAAAAGAACTTGGATTGACATTTCTATGGGCTTTATTTTGGGGTTGCCTAGGACTAAGAAGGGGAGGGATTCTATTTTTGGATTACTTTATGGGCTAAACTTTGCTCAATATTGTTGTAATCTACTACTTGTCATCCTCAAACAGATGGACAAACTGAAGTTGTCAATAGAACTTTGGGAACACTTTTGCGTGCTATTCTTAAAAAGAACTTGGATTGACATTTCTATGGAGTTTATTTTGGGGTTGCCTAGGACTAAGAAGGGGAGGGATTCTATTTTTGGATTACTTTATGGTCTAAAATTTGCTCAATATTGTTGTAATCTACTACTTGTCATCCTCAAACGGATGGACAAACAGAAGTTGTAAATAGAACTTTGAGAACACTTTTGCGTGCTATTCTTAAAAAGAACTTGGATTGACATTTCTATGGACTTTATTTTGGGGTTGCCTAGGACTAAGAAGGGGAGGGATTATATTTTTGGATTACTTTAGGGGCTAAACTTTGCTCCATATTGTTGTAATCTACTACTTGTCATCCTCAAACGGATGGACAAACTGAAGTTGTAAATAGAACTTTGAGAACACTTTTGCGTGCTATTCTTAAAAGAACTTGGATTGACATTTCTATGCACTTTATTTTGGGGTTGCCTAGGACTAAGAAGGGGAGGGATTCTATTTTTGGATTACTTTATGGGCTAAACTTTGCACAATAAATTGTAATCTACTACTTGTCATCCTCAAACGGATGGACAAACTGAAGTTGTAAATAGAACTTTGAGAACACTTTTGCGTGCTACTCTTAAAAAGAACTTGGACTGACATTTCTATGGACTTTATTTTGGGGTTGCCTAGGACTAAGAAGGGGAGGGATTTTATTTTTGGATTACTTTATGGGCTAAACTTTGCTCCATATTGTTGTAATCTACTACTTGTCATCCTCAAACGGATGGACAAACTGAAGTTGTCAATAGAACTTTGGGAACACTTTTGCGTGCTATTCTTAAAAAGAACTTGGACTGACATTTCTATGGACTTTATTTTGGGGTTGCCTAGGAATAAGAAGGGGAGGGATTTTATTTTTGGATTACTTTATGGGCTAAACTTTGCTCCATATTGTTGTAATCTACTACTTGTCATCCTCAAACGGATGGACAAACTGAAGTTGTCAATAGAACTTTGGGAACACTTTTGCGTGCTATTCTTAAAAGAACTTGAACTGACATTTCTATGGACTTTATTTTAGGGTTGCCTAAGACTAAGAAGGGGAGAGATTTTATTTTTGAATTACTTTATGGGCTAAACTTTGCTCCATATTGTTGTAATCTACTACTTGTCATCCTCAAACGGATGGACGAACTGAAGTTGTAAATAGAACTTTGGGAACACTTTTGCATGCTATTCTTAAAAAGAACTTGGATTGACATTTCTATGGACTTTATTTTGGGGTTGCCTAGGACTAAGAAGGTGAGGGATTCTATTTTTGGATTACTTTATGGGCTAAACTTTGCTCAATATTGTTTGTAAGGCTCAAGAATTATCAGTTGTTATTGATGTTCGATTTGAAGCTATGAGAATGCATGTCAGATTATAAGAAGTGTTAGTTGAAAAAGATAGAATTTTACAATGTAAGACCGAAGCTAGACCGCACCCGCACTCAGAAGTGGACAGCACCCGCGGTGTTTAGACAGAAAGTTGATGGAGTTGTGCGAAGCAAGACCGCACCTGCGGTCCTCGAAATTTAGAAAATGCAAGATGTGCCGAGGGCACAGCGCACCCGCGCTGCTAGTGTACCGCACCCGCGGTCATGCGTGCCCTTGGAAGAATGAGCCATGTGTTATATAACATGCAAGATATAAATAGAGGTGTCTTCATTTCCTCTTCCACTTTAGCTGATAACCGAGAGAGTCCAGGGAGAATAGCTTCAACCTTTCTTCAACTTTGAAATTATTCTTTTCAAGATTTAGCCATCAGAATTTAGTTCCGACTTCGGTTTTGAGCTCTTCTCGTTATTAGCTACAAGGTGATGTAAGATTTATACAATTTCTGCATGTTTTGAAATTGAGATGTTGGGGAAATTGTGATATGGTGTATAATATGTGTTCTTGATATTATGAGCAGCGTAGAAACGTAAACGGATCAATTTTCAGACGTCGTATGTTACTGTTTCGAAATTACAGGATGTATTACGTGAAGATTATACAGAATTCGGTATACATGTTTGTGTTGGATGAGATTATGAGTAATTGGGATTGATTATGATATTGTTATGTTGAGATTGAGTTATCGGTATCGCAAGAATACGCCGTTATGCCGTCAATTTGTACCAAGATTTATTATTGACTGGAATATGGTGTTGCTTTGAGTTAGAGATTGATATTGTGTATAACCACATTGTCATTTCAGATTTATATTGGCTACATTGAACTTGAGACTTCGACTATGACACTGACTATTCGGCAAGAAAGGTATAATTCATGTGGTCACGGGATTGCACAACTCGATTCAGATTTGATACGAGTTTCCCTAAATCACATACTAGATTGTTATTACATTTGATCATGTAATGTCTTGTTTATTGATTTATATTCAAGTCCTGAGATAGGAGATATTGGCATATTGGCCAAAACTAGACGTTTCGGTGTATCGACGCATAAGAGTAGATTTACTCTATGTGTAGACCCTCGATACAGAGATGACCGAAGTCTAGGAATAAGACGTACCGTCACCCCGATTGGTTGAGTAGGTGACATACCGTCTTATTCACACCGGGATCCCTAGAGTAGAAACGAATCGAGTCAAGAATTAGATGTTGAATACAGATTTGTATTCTTTTACATGTTTTAGATTATAATTCATGTTATATGCTATGCTTGTGTACATGATTTATGACATTGCATGCATCCATTTTTTATACTGGGATATGTTCTCACCGGAGTTATCCGGCTGTTGTCGTGTCTGTATGTGTGCATGGCAACAGGTGGGGCAGGATCTGGGTCTCGAGCTAGATGAGAGACTGATGATAGCGTGGAGTGTTAGAGTAGATGCCCGTCGAGCCAAGTGTTGGCCGAGTGTTCACAATGAAACTCTATGTATAAGCAATCTTTATTTTAATAATGTTTGAGATTATTATTATGGCACATCTTTATCTGTATACCCATGCTAGTTGCATAGATAAAGCCCTTGAATATACAAATAGTAGAAAGAATATCTCAATAGTAGAAAGAATATGAGATGCTCATATGATGAGTATCATGAAACTCATATTTGTAATACTGTATATTCTAAACGGTTCCTAGTCGATTCAGCCGCCACTAAGAAGGATATAGGCCGCTAGAGTTCGAGACTAGTATCTGCGATGTGAGTACCATGTTTCATTGGTAGGGGACATTGTGATGTCCGAACATGCAGATAGGTGCTCCTTGTAGAGTGCACTGAACAACCCTCCATAAAAGAACTTTCCAAGTGGTTCTCACTTATCGAGTGGAAATGTCCTAGTTTATGGTTGTACAGAATTAGTCCTTATGACCCGGGACAACATTGAGACTCTATGTGCTAGAATTACACTTTGACTTATTTACCGACTCTCATGGGGTCTTCAGGTGGCAAGGTTGGGTGTTCTGTCGAAACACATAGGAGTCGATGCATTGTAGTCGGGGATTCACCGCTTACCATCGGGTATGGATATCCTATGTGTTATCATGTGTATGTAGGTTGAAATCTCTGGCCAAAGTATGGTGGTAATTATGAAAGGGTTTCATAAATTACACCATCGATGCAACTACGACATGACACATAGTATCGATTCATTGACAACTCTCGATAAACCAATGGTTGTCGAATCGGTCGGGATATATGAGTTGAAGGGACCGTACTGTACGCTAACCATAATGGAATGGTTCTTGCAGGCACTAGCATTTGATACCTAGGGAATCATGTAAGCGATGCTGCTAGGCGTTTAACATGATTGGTTGGGTACTATCAGACTTGAGTTCTGACGTTCTTATTATCAAGGTGTTGATAAGTAAGAATGGAGCAATTTGGGTATGCTCATATAAGGACATGTTTAGTCCGAATCACATGGAGATGTGAACTCACGGCTAGTTGTATCAATGAACCATTGAGGGCCACACAAGTACTAGCTTTCTAGATCCCGTTGAGAAGTAAAAATAGTTCAATGTGTTGAACGGCTTATAAAGGAGTTTATAAGCATAAGGAAAATTAGAAGTATGACTTCTATAAAGGAGAAAAATAGTTCAATGTGTTGAACGACTTATAAATGAGTTTATAAGTGTAAAGAAAAATAGAAGTATGACTTCTATGAGAGAAATGTAAATTTTAATTTAAGGAAGTGTTCCTAAATTAAAATTGGCCAAGTGAATAATGTAATTGAAAATTGTGATTTTCATAAACATTATTATGGACTAAATTAAATTAATTCAAGTGTTGAATTAATTAAACACTAGTGGGCCTAGTAGAGTCCAAATAATTAAATTAATTCAAGTGTTGAATTAATTAAATTATATTGAGTCTTGAAGAGCTCAATTAAAATAATTATTTAACTAGTGGGACTTGGGTAAATTCAAGTAATGTTTAATTAGTCTCAAATATGTTTGAGATAATTAAAATTTAGTCCAAGGTTTTAATTTGATTAAAAACCATATAATATGCATGCATGGGAGTTGAAAGGTTGGGAGACTACTTTTTGTGTTTTCAAGGCATGGCATGCAACTTTTTGGAACAACTTTTCCCACAACCAAAAAAATGTCTCTCCTTCTCTCCTAGCATGAATAGTGGCCGAGTTACTATTCACATTTTTCTCCAAGTTTTTCTCTCAATTTTCTTCTTCAATTGTTGAGGAAAGAAATCACTTCTCTTTGAAAAATCTTCTTATTTTTCTAGTGCAAAATAAGAAGGGTTCTAGCTAGTTAGTGGTGGGCTTGATTGGAAGAAAGGAGTCCAAAAGAAAGGTGAAGCTTGTAGATTGTCTACCTTCAAGAGCTAAGGTGTTTACACCTTAGTTGGAGCCACAATCAATCTTTGAGATTGATAGGTACATTTCTTAACACACTATGAATGTCATTTTATTTTTATTGTATTTGCTACACATTATATGAGAGGTGGCCGAAATTTTTGCTAGAAAATATGATTTTCGAAATTTTTGTTGCTTCCGTTGCGCTTCCGGTCACCGTAACCAATCCCCTTTCAAGTGGTATCCGAGCTATGGTTACGTTTTTTGTGTAGCATTTACATAATATTATGTTGAGATCGATTTCTAACCGCTTGAGATAATTTTTTGCATAAAAATCGAGGCCATCTATTGGGGAATTTCGGGCAGCTCGGGCTGCCCGTTTCGGGCAGCAAGGGCAGCCCGAGGGGCTGCCCGAACAGCCCCTTAATTTAAAATTAAAAAAAAAAATTTGTTGCCGGAATCCGGCGACGGAGCTCCGACGACGGCGATGACGGCTATGGTTTCCAAAAGTGTTTTGGAATATCAAAGTGTCATGGGCCTTGAGTTGTTGGGCCATTGGATGGCTAACATGTTTGTGATTTTAAATGGGCCTGAAAATGTTTTTGGTGAAAAATAAGTTTTTTGGGCCCTTAAGTTTAAAATTACAAAAGTTGCAAATATTTTCTCATGAAATAAATAATTTAAGTTGGACTTTAATTATTTATAGTAAATGGTGATTTACAAGAAATTCGGTTATAAATAAATTAATTTGAAAGTAGACAAAGATGTTTGTATACTTTGTTAATTTAGTTTATAATCGTGGCGGTTAGTGATTGGATCAAGATATATAATATTGGATCAATTAATTATTGTGATAATTAATTGATGGTGTATGATATGTGATATTATGCATGAAGGATGATCAAAAGCCCAAGCCCAATTTTCTAGGTGTATGCTAGGATATTTTGTGTTGAATGATTGTAATAATTATCAATTTATAAAGTGGGCTTGGTTTATGGCCCGTTCCCACCCCCCATGAGATGTATCCCTATTTGCCATGGATATTTATTTGTAAATATTAGTATAGTGGATGATCAAGATTGGAAGATGGTGGCCATGATGATTATGAAGATCGAAGACATGTAAATATTGGAAGCTAATGTAATAATTGCATTTGCATCCCGTGCATTTACCCTAGGATTGGACCTAGGTCCGTGTTTAGCTCACACGGACCATTAGTATTAGGGCGATTGATCATCCTTGTTTGTTTACTGTTTATAATATATGCATGATATGTTATAAATAATGAGTATGTGCATTATTATTATGATAATAACAAAGTTGCATGAATCCGGCAACCAGACGATCAAACATGGCGAGCTTTTAAAATAAAAAAAATTAATGATGAGACCTTTCAAAATTAAAAACCCTCATTTTGAATAAGATTCAAAATTAATATCAAGCCCGAAAAGGGGAATTATAAATTTGTTTATAATTTCCTTGTCTTCCATCGACAATGGATGCATGATGAACGCTACCCGTACTCGGGGCTCGGCTCATATTATTGAGGGGGCCCTGGGTGTCGGAAAGCTGTGACATCCATTGACATGGTGATGTGAACTACGTGGAACTCCCATGATTTCGGCTCATATTATTGAGGGAACTCATGGCGACCGTCCATTAAGGTTCAATATCGATGGGTTAGGCTTGACACGTGAAGATGAACGACGTCATATTATTGGGTCCTAATCAAACGTGAGACAAAAGTTTACGTAGAGGGTTGCATTGTGATGCAATTGGAAACTACCTTTTAGGAATTGTGATTGGCTGATATTATTCGGGATCATAATTCGCTAATTGGACCTTACGTACCTACTGAGGAAAGGAGTTTCCCGCTTTCACTAGAGGGTAGTGAAAGATGTCAAAACAGTGGGAGCAAATATTTATGAAGTAAAAGTCCAAACTTCATATCTTACTAAATATTTTAAAATAGTCATCAATATTTATCTGTTTTTACTTTTCAGTACAAATTGACGATGTCATCGATTCGCAATCCAATATCCGTAATACTCGACAAAAACATATTAACTGGACCTAATTACCTCACTTGGCTTAGAAACCTAAAAATCGTCTTGAATTCGGAAAGGGTAGCATATACACTGACTGAGTCGCCCCCTGTTGAGGCTCCGACTGACTGCAATCCTGAGGAATTGCAGGCTTACAAGGAATGGTGTGACCATGACTGGATAGCCAGGTGTTATATGCTGACTTCTATGAATGATGAGCTGCAGAGGCGTTTTGAGGGTGCAAAGAGTGCTGCTGACATTCATTTGCACCTCAAGGAGCTCTTTGGAGAGCAAACACGTCCTCTTAGGCATGCTACCGTCAAGGAGCTGATCACTTTGCGCATGCGAGATGGGGCCTCGGTCCATGAGCATGGCCTAAAGGTGATTGGGCTCGTGGACAAGCTCGTTGGCATGGATCTGATCTTGCCTTCGGAGTTGACCACCGACGTGTTGCTCTTATCGTTGCCTAGCTCATTTGATCCTTTTGTGGTGAACTTCAACATGAACAAGCTAGAGCCGACCCTTGAGGAGTTGGTGAATATGCTTGTTACGTTTGAATCCACCATCAAGAAAGATAAGTTGGTTCTTTATGTGGGTTCTTCATCTGGTACAAAGATTGATCCACATGGGAATGGAAAGAAGCGTTCTTTCCAACGTCCCAAGAAGAACGTGCCCTTGTTGAGGCAATCTCCGAATCTCGTTGTGGCAGCCACACCAGTTAAGGCTGACAAGACTGCTGATGAATGTCATCACTGCAAGAAGCCTGGACATTGGAGGCGAAATTGCAAGGAATATCTGGCCCAGAAGTGTTCTGGAAACGGTATGTTCTAAATTAAAGTAAACATTTCAATTAACTCTACTTCTTGGGTATTAGATACCGGTTGTGATTCACATCTCTGTAATGGGTTACATGTGATGGGAAGAAGTAGAATGCTTAAGGAAGGTGTGACCTTCTAGAGGATGAGCAATGGAGCAAGAGTTGCTGCCAAGGCTATTGAAGATGTTTACTTATTATTAAACAATAGTTTAAGTTAATTTTATGAGATGTTTTGTTTGTACCTAATTTTAAAAAAAAAAAAACATTGTTTCCATTTCTATGCCGATAAAAATGGATATTCTTGTTTATTTTGCAAAGGTGTTTGCAACATTTACATGAATGAATGTTTGATTGGTACTGGTAAACTTGAAAACGATCTCTATAACTTAAATTAAAAGATATTCCACTAAATGTCCATTCAAAGGCATACACCATATGAGATATGGATGGGTAAGCCTCCTAAGTATTCTTATCTTAGAATATGGGGGTACCCTGCTTATGAAGCAGGTAGTGGGAGATAAATTGGATAGTCGATCCATTTTATGGGATATCCAATGAATTCGATTGGATACTACTTCTATCATCCCCAAGAAACAAAAGTGTTTGTTTCTAGGAATGCGACTTTTTTGGAAAAAGAAATTTCTATTGGATAGAAAAGGGAGATAATAGAACTCGAAGAGGTTCGAGAGACACCCACAATTGAAGAACCCACACCCGAAGAGCCAAGAGAGGAGATACAAGCTCCTAGAAGATCCGAGAGAGTCTCGAGACCACCTATGAGGTATGGTCTGCTTCTTGAAGAGGGCCATGATGAGCCTAACCATGGATATGATCCAATGACCTTCAAGGAAGCGATATCAGATGCCGATTCATCCAAATGGCTTGAAGCTATGGAATCTGAGATGAATTCCATGCATTGGAACCAAGTGTGAGATCTTGTAGATCCACCTGAGGGAAAGGTTCCCATAGGGACTTGGGACGGATGGGAAGGTATTGACCTTCAAGGCGCGATTGGTGGCAAAAGGATATACTCAAAGACAAGGAGTTGACTTTGAGGAAACCTTTTCACCAGTTGCAATGTTCAAGTCCATAAGGATTTTGCTAGCCATAGCTGCATGGTATGACTATGATATATGGCAGATGGATGTCAAGACAGCCTTTCTTAATGTGGATATAAGAAAGTTATTTACATGTCTTAACCTGAAGGGTTTACATCTATCGGAAGTGAGCATATGGTATGAAAACTTCAGAGATCTATTTATGGTCTAAAGCAGGCATCTAGGAGTTGGAACCTTAGATTCGATAGTACAATCAAAGAGTTGATTTACTAAGAATCCTGAGGAACCCTATGTGTATAAGAAGGTCAGTGGGAGTGTTGTGACATTCCTTGTGTTGTATGTTGATGACATTCTACTCATTGAGAAAGATGTAGGAATGTTGCAATCAACTAAGATATGGTTAGCGAGTAAGTTCTCGATGCAGGACTTGGGTGAAGCATCTTTTGTATTGGGAATACAGATCTATAGAGATAGATCGAGAAGATTGCTTGGTCTCACCCAGTCCACATACATTGATACCATCGTGAAGCCGTTCTCGATGGATGAGTCCAAGGGAGGACATCTACCAATGTGTCATGGCGTGTCCCTATCCAAGTCTGTCTCCCAAGACTGATGCAGAGATAGTGGTGAAAGCGGACCGGTTACGGTGGCCGGAAACGCAACGGAAGCATAAAAATCAAATTTTTAAGGGAAAATTTCGGCCACCATAAGAAGTTGTGCAATATTTACAAAAATCTCAAAAACATACATAGGATGTTTAGAAGTTTTACCTATCAACTTTAAAAAGTTGATTGTGGCTCCAACTTTGTTGTTAAACAACAAAGCTCTTGAATGGATGAAGATCTACAAGCTCCTCCTCCAAATCCTTTGAAACTTTCCTTCAAATTAGGCCCACCACCAACTAGGTAGATCCCCTCACAATTTGCACTAGAAAAATGTGAGGATTTTTCAAAGAGAAGTGTGTGTGTTCTTAAACAATTCAAGAACACAAAAAGGAAGAAAAAACTTGAGAGAAAACAAGCCAAGTTTCGGCCATCATGCTTGTAGAATGAGGGAGGAGAATCAAGTCTTGGGGTTGCAAAAAGTTGATACAAAAAGTTGCATGCCAACCAATATTTTATTCAAAAGTATTCCCAACTCTTCACCTCCCATGCATTCATATAATATAGTTTTCTATCAAATAAAAAAAAACCATAGACTAAATTTAATTATCTCAAACATATTTGAGACAAATTAAATATTACTTGAATTTACTCAAGTCCCACTAGTTAAATAATTATTTTAATTGAGCTCTACTAGACTCAATATTATTTAATTAATCCAACACTTGAATTAATTTAATTATTTGGGCTCTACTAGGCCCACTAGTGTTTAATTAATTCAACACTTGAATTAATTTAATTTAGTCCATAATAATGTTTATGAAAATCACAATTTTCAAAAACATTAGTCACTTGGCCAAATTTTAATTTAGGAACACTTCCATAAATCAAAATTTACATTTCTCTCATAGAAGTCATACTTCTATTTTTCTTTACACTTATAAACACATTTATAAGCCGTTCAACACTTTGAACTATTTTCTCCTTTATAGAAGTCATACTTCTAATTTTCCTTTACGCTTATAAACTCCTTTATAAGCCGTTCAACACATTGAACTATTTTACTTCTCATCGGGATTTACTAAGCTAGTACTTGTGTGGCCCTCAATGGTTCATTGATACAACTAGCCGTGGGTTCACATCTCCATGTGATTCGGACTAAACATGTCCTTATATGAGCATACCCCAATTGCTCCATTCTTACTTATCAACTCCTTGATAGTAAGAACGTCAGAACTCAAGTCTGATAATACCCAACCAATCACGTTAAACGCCTAGCAGCATCGCTTACGTGATTCCCTAGGTATAACATGATAGTGCCTGCAAGAACCATTCAATTATGGTTAGCGTACAGTACGGTCCCTTCAACTCATATATCCCGATCGATTCGACAACCATTGGTTTATCGAGAGTTGTCAATGAATCGATACTATGTGTCATGTCGTAGTTGCATCGATGGTGTAATCTATGAAACACCTTTCATAATTACAACCATACTCTGGCCAGAGATTTCGATCTACATACACATGATAACACATAGGATATCCATACCCGAAGGTAAGCGGTGAATCCCCGACTACAATGCATCGACTCCTATGTGTTTCGACAGAACACCCAACCTTGCCACCTGATGACCCCATGAGAGTCGGTAAACAAGTCAAAGTGTAATTCTAGCACATAGAGTCTCAATGTTGTCCCGGGTCATAAGGACTAATTCTGTACAACCATAAACCAGGACTTTTCCACTCGATAAGTGAGAACCACTTGGAAAGTCCTTTTATGGAGGGTTGTTCAGTGCACTCTACAAGGAGCACCTATCTGCATGTTCGGACATCACAATGTCCCCTACCAATGAAACATGGTACTCACATCGCAGATACTAGTCTCTAACTCGAGCGGCCTATATCCTTCTTAGTGGCGGCTGAATCGACTAGGAACCGTTTAGAATATACAGTATTACAAATATGAGTTTCATGATACTCATCATATGAGCATCTCATATTCTTTCTACTATTTGTATATTCAAGGGCTTTATCTATGCAGCTAGCATGGGTATACAGATAAAGATTTGCCAAAATAATAATTTCAAATATTATTAAAATAAAGATTGCTTATTCATAGAGTTTCATTGTGAACACTCGGCCAACACTTGGCTCGACGGGCACCTACTCTAACAATCTCCCACTTGCACTAGAGCCAACTACCCATATGCTTAAAACCCATTGATTCGCGATGCTTGTCGAATAATGGTCCAGGTAAAGGCTTAGCTAGTGGATCAACAACATTATCTGCGGAGCCGACTGTGTCAAAAGACACTTCTCTACTTTCCACAATCTCTCCGAGGATGTGGTACTTTATCAATGCTAGTTTGGATTTCTGATGAGACCTAGGCTCCTTTGCTTGAGCTATAGCTCCCGTGTTGTCACACAACACCGGGATAGGAGCAACTCCATTAGGAATGACGCCCAACTCTTGGACGAAATTCCTTATCCAAACAGCCTCTCTTGCTGCATCTGATGCAGCAATGTATTCGGCCTCTGTGCTGGAATCCGTAATATTGTCTTGCTTGGAACTCTTCCAAGAGACAGCAGCACCGTTGAGCATGAATACGAAACTAGAGGTTGACTTCGAGTTATCGATATCGCTTTGGAAGCTAGAGTCGGTATAGCCTTCCAATTTTAGTTCTCCACCCCATAGACCAAGAACACTTTATTGGTCCTTCTCAACTACTTGAGGATGTCTTTCACAGCTTTCAGGTGTGGAAGACCAAGGTTCGAATGATATCATTTCACTACATATAGTGCAAACGCCACGTCAGGACGTGTAGATATCATCCCATACATGATATTACCAATTTCCGAAGCATACGGAATGCGTGTCATCGCCACTATCTCTGCATCTGTCTTGGGAGACAGACTTGGATAGGGACACGCCATGACACATTGGTAGATGTCCTCTCATGGACTCATCCATCGAGAACTGCTTCACGATGGTATCAATGTATGTGGACAGGGTGAGACCAAGCCATCTTTTCGATCTATCTCAATAGATCTGTATCCCAATACAAAAGATGCTTCACCCAAGTCCTTCATCGAGAACTTACTTGCTAACCATATCTTTGTTGATTGCAACATTCCTACATCATTCCCAATGAGTAGAATGTTATCAACATATAACACCAGGAATGTCACAACACTCCCACTGACCTTCTTATACACATAGGGTCCCTCATGATTCTTAGTAAATCAAACTATTTGATTGTACTGTCGAATCTGAGGTTCCAACTCCTAGATGCCTGCTTTAGATCATAAATAGATCTCTGAAGTTTGCATACCATATGCTCACTTACGATAGATGTAAACCCTTCAGGTTTAGACATGTAAATCACTTTCTTAAAATCCCCATTAAGAAAGACTGTCTTAACATCCATCTGCCATATCTCATAGTCATACCATGCAGCTATGGCTAGCAAAATCCTTATGGACTTGAACATTACGACTGGGAAAAGGTTTCCTCAAAGTCAACTCCTTGTCTTTGAGTACATCCTTTTGCCACCAATCGCGCCTTGAAAGTCAATACCTTCCCATCCGCCCCAAGTCCCTATGGGAACAGTTCCCTCAGGTGGATCCACAAGATCCTACACTTGGTTCGAATGCATGGAATTCAACTCAGATTCCATTTCTTCAAGTCACTTGGATGAATTGGCATCAGATAACGCTTCCTTGAAGGTCCATGGATCACATCCATGGTTAGGCTCATCATGGCCTTCTTCAAGAAGCTGACCATACCTCATAGGTGGTCTCGAGACTTTCTCGTATCTGCTAGGAGCTTGTATCTCCTCTCTTGGCTCATCGGGTGTGGGTTCTATAATTGTGGGTTTCTCTCGAACCTCTTCGAGTTCTATCATCTCCCTTTTTCTATCCAATAGAAAATCCTTTTCCCAAAAAGGTTGCATTCCTAGAAACAAACACTTTTGTTTCTTGGGGATGATAGAAATGATATCCAACTTAATTCCTTGGATATCCCACAAAGTAACATAAAATGGATCAACAATCCAATTTATCTCCCACTACCTCCTTCACATAAGCAGGGCTCCCCATATTCTAAGATAAGAATATTTGGGAGGCTTACCCATCCATATCTCATATGGTATCTGCCTTTGAATGGACATTTAGTAGAATATCTTTTACTTTTAAGTTATAGAGATCGTTTTCAAGTTCTCAAGTACCAATTAAACATTCATTCTTGTAAATGTTGCAAACACCTTTGCTAAATAAACAAGAATATCCATTTTTATCACAATAGAAATGGAAGCAATGTTTTACACCAAACAGGTACAAACAAAACATCTCTTAAAATTAACTTAAAGTCATTGTTCAACAATAAGTAAACATCCTTAATAGCCTTGGCAGCAACTCTTGCTCCATTGCCCATCCTCAAGAAGGTCACACCTTCTTAAGCTTCCTACTTCTTCCCATCACCTGTAACCCATTACAGAGATGTGAGTCACAACCGGTATCTAATACCCAAGAAGTAGAGTTAATTAAAATGTTTACTTAAATTTAGAACATACCGTTTCCAGAACACTTCTGGGCAAGATATTCTTTGCAATTACGCCTCCAATGTCCAGGCTTCTTGCAGTGATGACATACATCATTAGTCTTGTCAGCCTTAACTGGTCTGGCTGCCTCAACAGGGTTCGGAGATTGCCTCAACAAGGGCACGTTCTTCTCGGGACGTTGGAAAGAACTCTTCTTTCCCTTCCCATGTGGATCAATCTTCGTACCAGATGAAGAACCCACATAAAGAACCAACTTCTCTTTCTTGATGGTGGATTCAAACGTAACAAGCATGTTCACCAACTCCTCAAGGGTCGGTTCCATCTTGTTCATGTTGAAATTCACCACAAAAGGATCAAATGAGCTAGGCAGTGATAACAGCAACACGTCGGTGGTCAACTCCGAAGGCAAGATCAGATCCATGCCAACGAGCTTGTCCACGAGCCCGATCACCTTTAGGCCATGCTCATGGACCGAGGTCCCCTCTCGCATGCGCAAAGTGATCAGCTCCTTGACGGTAGCATGCCTAAGAGGACGCGTTTGCTCTCCAAAGAGCTCTTTGAGATGCAAATGAATGTCAGCAGCACTCTTTGCACCCTCAAAACGCTTCTGTAGCTCATCGTTCATAGAAGTCAGCATATAACACCTGGCTATCAAGTCATGGTCACACCATTCCTTGTAAGCCTGCAATTCCTCAGGATTGCAGTCAGTCGGAGCCTCAACAGGGGGCGACTGAGTTAGTGTATATGTTACCCTTTCCGAATTTAAGACTATTTTCAAATTTCTTAGCCAAGTGAGGTAATTAGGTCCAGTTAATATGTGTTTGTCGAGTATTACAGATATCGAATTGCGCATCGAAGACATTGTTGATTTGTACTGAAAAGTAAAAACAGATAAATGTTGATGACTATTTTAAATATTTAGTAAGATATGAAGTTTGGACTTTTACTTCATAAATATTTGCTCCCACTGTTTTGACATCTTTCACTACCCTCTAGTGAAAACGGGAAACTCCTTTCCTCAGTAGGTACGTAAGGTCCAATTAGCGAATTGTGATCCCGAATAATATCAGCCAATCACAATTCCTAAAAGGTAGTTTCCAATTGCATCACAATGCAACCCTCTACGTAAACTTTTGTCTCACGTTTGATTAGGACCCAATAATATGACGTCGTTCATCTTTACGTGTCAAGCCTAACCCATCGATATTGAACCTTAATGGACGGTCGCCATGAGTTCCCTCAATAATATGAGCCGAAATCATGGGAGTTCCACGTAGTTCACATCACTATGTCAATGGATGTCACAGCTTTCCGGCACCCAGGGCCCCCCCAATAATATGAGCCGAGCCTCGAGTACGGGTAGCGTTCATCATGCACCCATTGTCGATGGAAGACAAGGAAATTATAAACAAATTTATAATTCCCCTTTTCGGGCTTGATATTAATTTTGAATCTTATTCAAAATGAGGGTTTTTAATTTTGAAAGGTCTCATCATTAATTTTATTTTAAAAAACTCGCCATGTTTGATCGTATGTTTGCCGGATTCATGCAACTTTGTTATTATAATAATAATAACGCACATACTCATTATTTATAACATATCATGCATATATCATAAATAGAAAACAATACAAGGATGATCAATCGCCCCAAAACTAATGGCCCGTGTGAGCCAAACACGGGCCTAGGTCCAATCCTAGGGTAAATGCACGGGATGCAATGCAACTATACTATTACATTAGCATCCAATATTACATGTCTTCGATCTTCATAATCACCAAGGCCACCATCTTCCAATCTTGATCTTCCCCTATTCTAATATTTACAAATAAATATCCATGGCACATAGGGATACATCTCATGGGGTGGGAACGGGCCATAAACCAAGCCCACTTTAAAAATTGATAATTATTACAATCATACAACACAAATATCCTAGCATACACCTAGCAAATTGGGCTTGGGCTTTTGATCATCCTTCATGCATAATATCACATATCATACACCATCAATTAATTATCACTATAATTAATTGATCCAATATTATATATCTTGATCCAATCACTAACCGCCACAATTATAAATTAAATTAACAAAGTATACAAACACCTTTGTCTACTTTCAAATTAATTTATTTATAATCGAATTTCTTGTAAATCACCATTTACTATAAATAATTGAAGTCCTACTTCAATTATTTATTTTATGAGAAAATATGTGCAACAATTGTAAATTTAAACTTAAGGGCCCAAAACCCATTTTTCACCAAAAATACTTAGGCCCATTTAAATTTCACAAATAATGTTGTCCATCCAATGGCCCAACATCTCAAGGCCCATGACACTAAGATTGTCCAAAACACTTTTGGAAACCCTAGCCGTCATCGCCGTTGCCGGAGCTCCGTCGCCGGATTCCGGCCACACAAAAAAAAATTTTTATTTTAAAAATGAAGCATTTCGGGCAGCCCCTTGGGCTGCCCTCGGCTGCCCGAAATTTCGGGCAGCCCCGAAAAACAATTTTTTTTTTTGTTTTGTAAATTTCGGCCTTGATGTTTTATTGCACAAAAAAATCTCAAACGGTTAGAAATCGATCTCAACATAATATTATGCAAATATTACACAAAATCCGTAACCTTAGCTCGGATACCACTTTTGAAAGCGGACCGGTTACGGTGGCCGGAAACGCAACTGGAAGCATAAAAATCAAATTTTTAAGGGAAAATTTCGGCCACCATAAGAAGTTGTGCAATATTTACAAAAATCTCAAAAACATACATAGGATGTTTAGAAGTTTTACCTATCAACTTTAAAAAGTTGATTGTGGCTCCAACTTTGTTGTTAAACAACAAAGCTCTTGAATGGATGAAGATCTACAAGCTCCTCCTCCAAATCCTTTGAAACTTTCCTTCAAATTAGGCCCACCACCAACTAGGTAGATCTCCTCACAATTTGCACTAGAAAAATGTGAGGATTTTTCAAAGAGAAGTGTGTGTGTTCTTAAACAATTCAAGAACACAAAAAGGAAGAAAAAACTTGAGAGAAAACAAGCCAAGTTTCGGCCATCATGCTTGTAGAATGAGGGAGGAGAATCAAGTCTTGGGGTTGCAAAAAGTTGATACAAAAAGTTGCATGCCAACCAATATTTTATTCAAAAGTATTCCCAACTCTTCACCTCCCATGCATTCATATAATATAGTTTTCTATCAAATAAAAAAAACCATAGACTAAATTTAATTATCTCAAACATATTTGAGACAAATTAAATATTACTTGAATTTACTCAAGTCCCACTAGTTAAATAATTATTTTAATTGAGCTCTACTAGACTCAATATTATTTAATTAATCCAACACTTGAATTAATTTAATTATTTGGGCTCTACTAGGCCCACTAGTGTTTAATTAATTCAACACTTGAATTAATTTAATTTAGTCCATAATAATGTTTATGAAAATCACAATTTTCAAAAACATTAGTCACTTGGCCAAATTTTAATTTAGGAACACTTCCATAAATCAAAATTTACATTTCTCTCATAGAAGTCATACTTCTATTTTTCTTTACACTTATAAACACATTTATAAGCCGTTCAACACTTTGAACTATTTTCTCCTTTATAGAAGTCATACTTCTAATTTTCCTTTACGCTTATAAACTCCTTTATAAGCCGTTCAACACATTGAACTATTTTACTTCTCATCGGGATTTACTAAGCTAGTACTTGTGTGGCCCTCAATGGTTCATTGATACAACTAGCCGTGGGTTCACATCTCCATGTGATTCGGACTAAACATGTCCTTATATGAGCATACCCCAATTGCTCCATTCTTACTTATCAACTCCTTGATAGTAAGAACGTCAGAACTCAAGTCTGATAGTACCCAACCAATCACGTTAAACGCCTAGCAGCATCGCTTACGTGATTCCCTAGGTATCACATGATAGTGCCTGCAAGAACCATTCAATTATGGTTAGCGTACAGTACGGTCCCTTCAACTCATATATCCCGATCGATTCGACAACCATTGGTTTATCGAGAGTTGTCAATGAATCGATACTATGTGTCATGTCGTAGTTGCATCGATGGTGTAATCTATGAAACACCTTTCATAATTACAACCATACTCTGGCCAGAGATTTCGATCTACATACACATGATAACACATAGGATATCCATACCCGAAGGTAAGCGGTGAATCCCCGACTACAATGCATCGACTCCTATGTGTTTCGACAGAACACCCAACCTTGCCACCTGATGACCCCATGAGAGTCGGTAAACAAGTCAAAGTGTAATTCTAGCACATAGAGTCTCAATGTTGTCCCGGGTCATAAGGACTAATTCTGTACAACCATAAACCAGGACTTTTCCACTCGATAAGTGAGAACCACTTGGAAAGTCCTTTTATGGAGGGTTGTTCAGTGCACTCTACAAGGAGCACCTATCTGCATGTTCGGACATCACAATGTCCCCTACCAATGAAACATGGTACTCACATCGCAGATACTAGTCTCTAACTCGAGCGGCCTATATCCTTCTTAGTGGCGGCTGAATCGACTAGGAACCGTTTAGAATATACAGTATTACAAATATGAGTTTCATGATACTCATCATATGAGCATCTCATATTCTTTCTACTATTTGTATATTCAAGGGCTTTATCTATGCAGCTAGCATGGGTATACAGATAAAGATTTGCCAAAATAATAATTTCAAATATTATTAAAATAAAGATTGCTTATTCATAGAGTTTCATTGTGAACACTCGGCCAACACTTGGCTCGACGGGCACCTACTCTAACAAGTGGCGATGACACGCATTCCGTATGCTTCGGCAATTGGTAGCATCATGTATGGGATGATATCTACACGTCTTGACGTGGCTTTCGCACTAAGTGTAGTAAGTAGATATCAATCGAACCCTGGTCTTCCACACTGGAAAGCTGTGAAAGACATCCTCAAGTAGTTGAGAAGGACCAATAAATTGTTCTTGGTCTATGGGGTGGAGAACTAAAATTGGAAGGCTATACTGACTCTAGCTTCCAAAGCGATATCGATGACTCGAAGTCAACCTCTGGTTTTGTATTCATGCTCTATGGTGTTGCTGTCTCTTGGAAGAGTTCCAAGCGAGACAATACTACGGATTCCAGCACAGAGGCCGAATACATTGCTGCATCAGATGCAGCAAGGGAGGCTGTTTGGATAAGGAATTCCGTCCAAGATTTGGGCGTCATTCCTAATGGAGTTGCTCCTGTCCCAGTGTTGTGTGACAACACGGGAGCTATAGCTCAAGCAAAGGAGCCTAGGTCTCATCAGAAATCCAAACTAGTATTGAGAAAGTACCACATCCTCGGAGAGATTGTGGAAAGAGGAGAAGTGTCTTTTGACAAAGTCGGCTCCGCCGATAATGTTGTTGATCCACTAGCTAAGCCTTTACCTGGACCATTATTCGACAAGCATAGCGAATCAATGGGTTTAAAGCATATGGGTAGTTGGCTCTAGTGCAAGTGGGAGATTGTTAGAGTAGGTGCCCGTCGAGCCAAGTGTTGGCCGAGTGTTCACAATGAAACTCTATGTATAAGCAATCTTTATTTTAATAATGTTTGAGATTATTATTATGGCACATCTTTATCTGTATACCCATGCTAGTTGCATAGATAAAGCCCTTGAATATACAAATAGTAGAAAGAATATGAGATGCTCATATGATGAGTATCATGAAACTCATATTTGTAATACTGTATATTCTAAACGGTTCCTAGTCGATTCAGCCGCCACTAAGAAGGATATAGGCCGCTAGAGTTCGAGACTAGTATCTGCGATGTGAGTACCATGTTTCATTGGTAGAGGACATTGTGATGTCCGAACATGCAGATAGGTGCTCCTTGTAGAGTGCACTGAACAACCCTCCATAAAAGGACTTTCCAAGTGGTTCTCACTTATCGAGTGGAAATGTCCTAGTTTATGGTTGTGCAGAATTAGTCCTTATGACCCGGGACAACATTGAGACTCTATGTGCTAGAATTACACTTTGACTTATTTACCGACTCTCATGGGGTCTTCAGGTGGCAAGGTTGGGTGTTCTGTCGAAACACATAGGAGTCGATGCATTGTAGTCGGGGATTCACCGCTTACCTTCGGGTATGGATATCCTATGTGTTATCATGTGTATGTAGGTTGAAATCTCTGGCCAGAGTATGGTGGTAATTATGAAAGGGTTTCATAAATTACACCATCGATGCAACTACGACATGACACATAGTATCGATTCATTGACAACTCTCGATAAACCAATGGTTGTCGAATCGATCGGGATATATGAGTTGAAGGGACCGTACTGTACGCTAACCATAATAGAATGGTTCTTGCAGGCACTATCATTTGATACCTAGGGAATCATGTAAGCGATGCTGCTAGGCGTTTAACATGATTGGTTGGGTACTATCAGACTTGAGTTCTGACGTTCTTATTATCAAGGTGTTGATAAGTAAGAATGGAGCAATTTGGGTATGCTCATATAAGGACATGTTTAGTCCGAATCACATGGAGATGTGAACCCACGGCTAGTTGTATCAATGAACCATTGAGAGCCACACAAGTACTAGCTTTCTAGATCCCGTTGAGAAGTAAACATAGTTCAATGTGTTGAACAGCTTATAAAGGAGTTTATAAGCATAAGGAAAATTAGAAGTATGACTTCTATAAAGGAGAAAAATAGTTCAATGTGTTGAACGACTTATAAAAATAAGTTTATAAGTGTAAAGAAAAATAGAAGTATGACTTCTATGAGAGAAATGTAAATTTTAATTTAAGGAAGTGTTACTAAATTAAAATTGGCCAAGTGAATAATGTAATTGAAAATTGTGATTTTCATAAACATTATTATGGACTAAATTAAATTAATTCAAGTGTTGAATTAACTAAACACTAGTGGGCCTAGTAGAGTCCAAATAATTAAATTAATTCAAGTGTTGAATTAATTAAATTATATTGAGTCTTGAAGAGCTCAATTAAAATAATTATTTAACTAGTGGGACTTGGGTAAATTCAAGTAATGTTTAATTAGTCTCAAATATGTTTGAGATAATTAAAATTTAGTCCAAGGTTTTAATTTGATTAAAAACCATATAATATGAATGCATGGGAGGTGAAAGGTTGGGAGACTACTTTTTGTGTTTTCAAGGCATGGCATGCAACTTTTTGGAACAACTTTTCCCACAACCAAAAAAATGTCTCTCCTTCTCTCCTAGCATGAATAGTGGCCGAGTTACTATTCACATTTTTCTCCAAGTTTTTCTCTCAATTTTCTTCTTCAATTGTTGAGGAAAGAAATCACTTCTCTTTGAAAAATCTTCTTATTTTTCTAGTGCAAAATAAGAAGGGTTCTAGCTAGTTAGTGGTGGGCTTGATTGGAAGAAAGGAGTCCAAAAGAAAGGTGAAGCTTGTAGATTGTCTACCTTCAAGAGCTAAGGTGTTTACACCTTAGTTGGAGCCACAATCAATCTTTGAGATTGATAGGTACATTTCTTAACACACTATGAATGTCATTTTGTTTTTATTGTATTTGCTACACATTATATGAGAGGTGGCCAAAATTTTTGCTAGAAAATATGATTTTCGAAATTTTTGTTGCTTCCGTTGCGCTTCCGGTCACCGTAACCGATCCCCTTTCATGGAGATCTCGGGCGTTGAAGATTTCTAGTGTTTCCTACTAGACTTGTATCACTTATTTTTGTAGTTGATATTTAAACACTAGTGTATGGTTGTATTAAACAGACTGGTGTGTACCTTATGTTGTTTAGTTAATATACAGACATGTTATGCTTTAATTACACATTTGAAATAATGTTAAAAGCAAAATTTTGACCCACATTTTCGAACAAAGATCCAATTAAATCCCAAGGAATTGAGTTAGAGCCCAGGTCTCCACAACAGGTGGTATCAGAGCAGTAGGTTCTGTAGACTGAGATAGAATAGAATGAGCGGGGTAGATCGAGTCATCTTCCTTGCTTTTGATGTGATAGCATGATTTATTGCTTTCCCTATTATATGTTGTATTGTACCAGATTTGATTTACAGCATATACTTGTCAAGCCTGAATCAGAACCGATTCTCGATCAGAGGAGGGCTGAGACAGATGATATTGATTGTGTACTATTCAGTTTTATAATCAGATTTATGCCGCCTAGACGTATACCACAGCCAGAGCAGGGTAGCACATCAGGTGCACAGATGGATGTCACCGCTACGCCGATGGAGACTTTACTCAAGAGATTTCAGTTTTCCATCCTCCTACGCTGAAGGGCACAGAGAGTGCAGTAGAGTGCGAGAGCTGGCTTGATGATATCGAGATGTTGTTTGAGTCTTTGGCATATACTGATGAGCGACGTGTGAAATTGATAGGGCATCAGATGCAGGAGGTTGCCAAGAGCTGGTGCTTGACTACGAAGAGAGCCTTGGAGCACCGAGGCATTGACATCACGTGGAAGGTCTTCAAGGATGAGTTCTATCAGCGCTTTTTCCCCGTCTCCTACCGAAAAGAGAAAGGAGCTGAATTTGCGAATCTGAGGCAGGGACAGTGGAACATCGATGAGTATGTTGCTAAATTTTCTGCATTGCTACGATTTGCACCGCATGTGGCAGGAAACGACGAGACAGTAGCCGATCAGTTCATTAATGGGTTGAACCCAGATGTCTTTACTTTGGTGAACACGGGACGGCCTAATACTTTTTCAGAGGCACTGAACAGAGCCAAGGGAGCAGAGGCTGGCTTGATCAGGCAGCGAGGAGCTTCTTACAGTGCTCAGGGGCAGAGACAGCCACAGCCACAGCCTACCGCCGTTCAGTTTCCACAACCTCCTCCTCGTTTTGATAGTGGAGCTGGTGGTAGTGGCAAGAAGGAATTTCTGAAGGCTAAGGGCAAGCAGTTTAAGAGATCTGGAAGCAGTTCATCGAGTTCGAGTGGATCTCGACAGAGAGGTCAGGGTTCATAGTACAGCGGTGTATACTGTAGTTCGTGTGGAGGGCGACATGCCACGGAGCAGTGTCAAGAAGTTATAGGACGCTGCAACATCTGTAGGCAACAGGGACACTTTGCCAGAGTTTGTCCCCAGAGAGGTGCACAACGATTCCAGAGTACAGGGTCATCCGCACCAGTGCCACAGATGGAGAGACAGGCATCCTCTGTACACTCCTTCCAGCCACCATCCACACAGACCCAGCAGAGACCAGGAGGTAGTCAGACAGTGAGTCAACCTCCCCGACAGCAGGCTAGGGTGTTTGCCTTGACAGAGGAGCAGGCCCAGGAGGCACCAGATGACGTCATTGCAGGTAACTGTTTCCTTTGCGGTTATCCTGCATATGTGTTGATAGACACAGGTGCATCCCATACATTCATATCTGAGCATTTTGCATTGAGAAATTCATTGCCTGTTGAGTCTTTGTCGACGGTAGTGTCTATAGCTTCTCCGTTGGGAAGTGGTCTGATATCTGTGACTACTGCTAGACACTGTATGCTTCAGTTTGAGGGGCATGAGATTGATCTTGACTGTGTAGTACTTGGTTTAGCTGATTTTGATTGTATAGTTGGCATAGATATGTTAACCAAGTACAGGGCTACTGTAGATTGTTTCCACAAGATTGTCAGATTCAGACCCGAAATGACAGATGAGTGGAAATTTTTCGGAAAAGGTTCCAGATCTCGGATTCCCTTAGTATCTTCTCTGACCATGAGTAGATTGCTTCAGAGAGGAGCAGAGGGCTTTCTCGTATATTCAGTAGATCTACTGAAGTCGAGCCCAGCATTGGCAGATCTGCCAGTGGTTTGCGAGTTTGCAGATGTGTTCCCAGATGAGATTCCAGTGTTGCCTCCGGTTCGAGAGGTAGATTTTAGCATAGATCTTGTGCCAGGCAGTGTTCCTATCTCGAGAGCTCCGTATAGGAGGGCGCCTATCGAACTGAAAGAATTTAAAGCATAGTTGGAAGATCTTCTGTCCAAGGGATATATAAGACCCAGTGTATCTCCTTGGGGTGCTCCGGTGCTTTTCGTCAGAAAGAAAGATGGTTCGATGCGACTATGTATTGATTATAGGCAGTTGAACAAGGCAACAGTGAAGAACAAGTATCCTTTGCCTCGCATCGATGATTTGTTTGATCAGTTACAGGGATCTTCTGTATACTTGAAGATTAATTTGAGATCAGGGTATCATCAGCTCAGAGTTAGAGACGTTGATATTTCGAAGACAGCATTCCGAACCAGGTAGGGGCACTACGAGTTTATTGTTATGCCTTTTGGTTTAACGAATGCACCAGCGGTGTTTATGAGCTTGATGAACCGCATTTTTCAGAGATATTTAGATGAGTTTGTGATTGTGTTTATTGATGACATTTTGGTATATTCGAAGAGTCTGACTGAGCATGCAGATCATTTGAGAATTGTATTGAAGACTTTAAGAAATGAGCAGTTGTATGCTAAACTGTCCAAGTGCGAATTCTGGCTGAGACAGGTTGTCTTCTTGGGTCATATTATATCGGGAGATGGTATTTCTGTAGCTCCGAGCAAAGTTGAGGCTGTTATCAGTTGGCCGAGACCGACTTCAGTGCCTGAGATACGCAGTTTCATGGGTCTAGCAGGGTATTATCGACGTTTTATTCGAGATTTCTCCAGTATAGCGAAGCCAATTACCCAGTTGACACAGAAGAACATGCCATTTGTGTGGTCAGAAGAGTGTGAGAGCAGTTTTGTTGACCTGAAGAAGAGGCTGACTAGTGCGCCTGTCTTGATGATTCCTTCAGGTTCAGGTGAGTTCGTTGTATACTACGATGCATCCCATAGAGGGTTAGGATGTGTTCTTATGCAGCGAGGGCACGTGATAGCGTACGCCTCTAGACAATTGAAGCCGCACGAGACTCGTTATCCGATTCATGATCTTGAATTGGCGACGATTGTCTTTGCACTCAAGATCTGGCGTGATTATCTATATGGCGAGAAATTTGAGATCTATTCTGATCATAAGAGCCTGAAGTACCTCTTTTCTCAGTCAGAGTTGAACATGAGGCATCGACGATGGCTTGATCTGCTGAAAGATTTTGATTGCGAGATCAAGTACTATCCAGGGAAGTCGAATGCAGCGGCAGACGCCTTGAGTCGAAAGGTATGTGCTCTTTCCTTGTCGACAGTAGGTGTATCGAATTTAGTAGAGAATTGTTGCTTGTCTAGGTTGACATTTGATACAGTGAGTAGACCGTTGCGACTTGCTGCGATTCAGATTGAGCCAGATCTGATTTTGAGGATCAAAGAAGCGCAGAGAAATGATCCGAGTGTGCAGAGATCGATTGATATGGTCAGAGCTGGACATATCTCAGAATATCAGGTCAGAGATTTTGTTCTGTATGTGAATAACCGTCTAGTGGTGCCAGATTTTTCAGATTTGAGACGACAGATTATGTCAGAGGCACATTGTAGTCGGTTCAGCATTCATCCTGGTGGCAGGAAGATGTACAATGACTTGAAGACACAATTCTGGTGGATTGATATCTGTGACTACTGTTAGACACTGTATGCTTCAGTTTGAGGGGCATGAGATTGATCTTGATTGTGTAGTACTTGGTTTAGCTGATTTTGATTGTATAGTTGGTATAGACAGGTTGACCAAGTACAGGGCCACTGTAGATTGTTTCCACAAGATTGTCAGATTCAGACCCGAAATGACAGATGAGTGGAAATTCTACGGAAAGGGTTCCAGATCACGGATTCCCTTAGTATCTGCTCTGACTATGAGTAGATTGCTTCAGAGAGGAGCAGAGGGCTTCCTCGTATATTCAGTAGATCTACTGTAATGCCCGGAAATTTAATCCTGTTAATCCGTAATTATTGATTTATAATTTGATATGATTACGAAAGGATTAATCGGGACACGAAATACAAGTACGTGTGAAAAGTGTGTATATGTGTGAGAAGCTCCACGCACATGCGCGAACCAATGCGCGCACATGCGCGCAGCAGGCAGTAGGTTTCGCGCATATGCGCGGGTGAATGCGCGTATATGCGCGAAGAGGCCAGTAGCATGATTGCCGAGACAGCATGTTGGGCGCACATGCGCGGTCAGAGTCGCGCATATGCGCGACACCTCCAGAGCGTTTGGCGCACGTGCGCGAGAATAAGCGCGCATATGCGCGAGTGGCCGAGTTGTACATTGCGCAGACCAGTAGGTCTCGGGCATATGCGCCGAGGAGGTCGCGCATATGCGCGAGACGTGTTTGGCTAAGGACACGCCATTTGCCTTCATGCATGTAGGTGGATGTATAAATATATATAGGATTATGCATATAATCCTTCAGAATCATCCGCAAGAAATCGAGAAAGGGGTTGGAGAAAAGTTATTGAAAATCCTTACGCCTTTTCTGAGAAATCCGTCCGTCTGATTTTGATTCCGACTTCGGTACCGAGTTCCTAGCAACGTAGGCTACAACTTGACGTAAGTTTTGCTACGTTTTGACATGCTTTGAAATTATGCTATTGTCAGACTTGAATAGGATTCAGTTATGATGTTCTTGATATGTTAGACATCGTAGAATCGAAGTCAGATTAAGAAACAGACTGATTATGGAATTGTTATGAATTTTCAGTGTTTAATCAGTTGATCTTGGACAGATATGGATTATGGATTGATTTTAGATTGAATTGGATATGGGTTATAGATTGTAACTATTATCTGGTGAATTGGTATTGACGGGGATATTGAGATTGTACAGTTATGCCGTCAATTTTGAATTAAATCCAGATTGATCAGATTGTTATGGAATTGACTAGTATATTGATATGAGATTATTGATATTGTCAGTACCAGACAGATTGTGAATTCAGGACTTCGACTGAGCCAGAAACCGACGAAAGAAAGGTATAAGTCAATGTGGTATTGGGAAATGGACTTGAGTCGGTTTAGACTTGGGTTTCCCTAAATCACATACTTTACTTTATTGCATCGATATTTGCATTGAAATGATTGATATACTTGTTCTCTTGATTTTAGACAGCAGGTATTAGACGAGTAGTCTTATGACAGAAGTGCCGTTAGTGGTGGGATCACCACGGGCACATTGCACGATGTCATAAGATGGTGTATTGGCGGATGTGCCAAAGTCTGTCACTGGATATTTGGCTATCGATGTGGATAGGATGGTGGCTTTTTCTATTACTGTTAATCAGTATTGTATCGATGTGGATAGATTAGTAGCTCTTCTATTACTGTTAATCGATGTCATATCGATGTGGATAGAATTAGAGTTGCTTCTATTACTGTTAATCGGTACTATATTGATGTGGATAGAATAATAGCTTCCTCTATTACTGGTAATCGATACCGTATCGATGTGAATAGAACGTGAGTCTTTTCTATTACTGTTGATCGATACCATATCGGCGTGGATAGAACTGGAGTCTTTTCTATTACTGCTAGTCGATATACGCATGCCAACTTCTGGAATCGGGATCCCTAGACTAGGAATGAGTCTAGTCTGAATAATGTAGCTACGAGTATTGTCGACAGTTTGATATTGATTATGTTTCAGACTTTGTTACATATATCTGTTACCTGATTACATGCTTTATATTGTTTATATGATTGCATGTTTCGTTGATTTATACTGGGAGTATATTCTCACCGGTTTATCCGGCTGTTGTCTTGTCTGTATGTGTACTTGACAACAGGTGGGACAGGATCATGGTCCAGGAGATGAAGAGAGAGATCATGATTAGAGTTGTGGCACCGGACTTGGACTAGAGATAGGGTTGAACACTTGATAGTAGTTGTCAAACCCTAGTTTGAATAAATGTGTTGTAATACAGGACTTGTATTTTATATACTGATATGTATATATGTTTTAATTTCACCACGTTCCGCATTTTAAAAAAAAAAAATTAGACCCTTTTTTAATTGATTAATTAGTCCCAATTATGATTAAGAACTTGATTAGCGTCCGGGTCCCCACAACAGGTGGTATCAGAGCGATAGATCCTTGAGATTGAGATAGGAGCTAGTGAGCGGGGTAGATTGTGTTTTCTTTCCTGCTTTTGATTGCTAGCATGATTCTTGTTTTAATATATGCTACCTGAATTATCTGATATTGGTATTGTATATTATTGGAATGGATCAGCTGTAAGATGATCCGAGGAGGATTGAAACTGGTAAGTGGTATTTGGAATTACTAACCTCTTCGATTATCAGATATGCCTCCGAGAAGGATACCAGAACAGGGAAGTACATCGAATCCTCCTATGGATGTGACCTCTACTCCAATGGAGCAATTGTTGAAAAGATTTCAGTCATTCCATCCACCGACTTTGAAAGGGACGGAGAATTCCGTGGAATGTGAAAGTTGGTTGGACGATATTGAATCGTTGTTCGAATCGTTGGAATATACTGAGGAAAAGAGGGTGAAACTGATCGGACACCTAGATGCATGACGTTGCTAAACACTGGTGGAACACGACAAAACGGGCTTTGGAATTACGAGGTACGGCCATTACCTGGAATGTGTTTAAGACTGAATTTTATCTACGGTTCTTTCCAGTTTCATATAGGAAGGACAAGGGAGCCGAGTTCGCAAACTTGAGACAGGGCCAGTTAAACATTGAGGATTATGTGGCTAAGTTCTCTACTCTGCTTCGATTTGCCCCTCATGTGGCTGGGAGTGATGAGGCCGTTGCAGACCAGTTCATAAATGGTCTGAATCCTGAAATATTTACCCTGGTGAATACCGGAAGGCCAAACAATTTCACTGATGCACTGAATCGAGCTAAGGGAGCTGAAGCCGGATTGATAAGACAGAAAGAGGCTTCGTTTGTGCCTTCAGCACCGAGTTCACAGATGCCTCCACTATTCCCTCGATTTGAAAGTGGTAGTGGAAGTGGGAATAAAGACTTCCTGAAGGCTAAGGGGAAGAAATTTAAGAAAGCTGGGAGTAGCTCCTCTAGTTCGAGTGGCTCTAGACAGACTAGTCAGGGCCAGAATTATACAGGACCATACTGTAGCACCTGTGGAGGGAGGCATTCCACAGAGCAGTGCAGAGGAGTTTTCGGCAACTGCCGCATTTGTAAGCAGCATGGACACTTTGCTCGAGTGTGTCCACAGCGAGGTGCACAGGGATCACAGGCAGCTGAGTCATCTGGATCAGTTGCTCAGACAGGGAGACGACCCTCTACCGTGCATTCCTTTCAGCCAGCACCGTCTACTCTGTCACAGCAGAGGCCAGGAGGGGGCCAGACACCGAGCCAGCCTCCTAGACAGCAGGCCCGATTGTTTGCTTTGACTGAGGAACAAGCTCAGGATGCACCTGATGATGTAGTTGCAGGTAACTGTTTTATTTCTGGTTATCCTGCATATGTATTGATTGATACTGGTGCATCCCATACGTTTATTTCTGAAAGATTTGCACTGATACATGCATTGCCTGTTGAATCTTTAGCTACTGTAGTGTCTGTCTCTTCTCCGTTAGGGATAGGGTTGATGTCAGTGAAAACTGTTAAATCTAGTATACTGCAGTACGATGGGCATAAGATTGAGTTAGACTGTATTGTGCTTGGAATATCTGAATTTGATTGTATTATTGGTATTGATACATTAACCAAGTACAGAGCTACAGTTGATTGTTCTTACAAGATAGTTCGATTCAGACCTGAAATGACTGAGGAGTGGAAATTTTATGGTAAGGGTTCGCGTGCCAGAATTCCTTTGATATCTGCAATGAATATGACTCGATTATTGCAGAAAGGAGCGGATGGATTCCTGGTATATTCAGTTGATTTACTGAAAAAGAGCCCATCATTGGCAGATTTGCCTGTGGTGTGTGAATTCGCTGATGTCTTTCCAGACGAGATTCCTGGATTACCTCCGATTCGAGAGATAGACTTCAGCATAGAGTTGATGCCAGGAACAGTTCCGATTTCGAGAGCTCCATACCGGATGGCACCGATAGAATTGAGGGAATTAAAGGAACAGTTGGAGGATTTACTGGCCAAGGGTCACATTAGACATAGTGTATCTCCTTGGGGTGCTCCAGTACTGTTCGTGAGGAAGAAGGATGGGTCGATGAGACTTTGTATCGACTACAGGCAATTGAACAAAGCAACAATAAAGAATAAATATCCGTTGCCACGGATTGATGATCTGTTTGATCAGTTGCAGGGTTCATCTGTGTATTCCAAGATCGACTTGAGATCGGGATACCATCAACTGAGAGTCAGGGATTCTGATATCTCAAAGACAGCATTCAGAACCAGGTATGGACACTATGAGTTTATTTTCATGCCTTTTGGTTTGACGAATGCACCAGCGGTATTTATGGGATTGATGAACCGCGTTTTCCAGAAATATTTGGATGATTTTGTTATCATATTCATTGATGATATATTGATTTATTCAAAGAATATGATTGAGCATGCTGATCATCTGAGGACTGTGTTGAGAATTTTGAGGGCGGAGAAACTGTATGCTAAACTATCGAAATGCGAGTTCTGGTTGAAACACGTGGTATTTTTGGGACATATTATATCCGGAGACGGGATATCTGTTGATCCCAGTAAGGTTGAGGCATTGATTTCTTGGCCGAGACCGACATATGTGCCAGAAATTCGTAGTTTCATGGGTTTGGCAGGATATTATCGACGTTTAATCCAAGATTTTTCGAGTATTGCCAAGCCTATTACACAGTTAACTCAGAAGAATGCTCCGTTTAACTGGTCTGAAGACTGTGAGACTAGTTTTTTAGAACTGAAGAAGAGATTGACCAGTGCGCCTGTGTTGACGATTCCTTCAGGTACTGGTGACTTTGTAGTTTATTGTGATGCATCTCATCGAGGATTGGGTTGTGTTCTGGTGCAGCGAGGGCATGTAATTGCTTATGCCTCGAGACAGCTGAAACCCCATGAAACACGATACCCAATTCATGATCTTGAATTGGCAGCCATAGTCTTTGCCTTGAAGATATGGCGACATTATCTGTACGGTGAGAAATTTGAAATCTATTCCGATCATAAAAGCTTGAAATATCTGTTTTCACAATCAGAGTTGAATATGAGACAGCGGAGGTGGCTGGATTTATTGAAAGACTTCGATTGTGAAATCAAGTATTATCCAGGGAAGTCAAATGCAGCAGCTGATGCACTAAGTCGAAAGGTATGTGCTGATGCACTAAGTCGAAAGGTATGTGCACTATCCTTGTCGACTATTGGTGTTTCGAATTTGATTGAAGACTACTGTTTGTCTGGATTAGTATTTGAGACAGCTCGGAGACCAATAAGATTATATACTATTCAAGCTGAACCAGAGCTGATTTTGAAAATTAAAGCAGCTCAGAAAGGTGATCAGAATATACAGAAGTCGATTGCTATGGCTAGAGCTGGACATCGATCGGAATACCAGGTTCAAAATGGTATTTTGTATGTGAATAGTCGTCTTGTTGTGCCGAATGTTTCGGATTTGAGACAGCAAATACTGACAAAAGCGCACACCAGCCGATTTAGCATTCATCCTGGTGGCAGGAAAATGTACAATGATTTAAAGACACAGTATTGGTGGAAACAAATGAAGTCTGATGTGACTGAATTTGTAGCCAAATGTCTGAATTGCCAACAGGTGAAGGCTGAAAGAAAGAAACCTGGAGGACTGTTACAGAATTTGTCGATTCCTGAATGGAAATGGGATCACATTTCCATGGACTTTGTGACACAGTTGCCACGTACCTCCCGAGGTTATGATGCGATTTGGGTGGTGATTGATCGATTGACCAAATCTGCATGTTTTATTCCATACAAGATGACGTATAGGTATGATCAGATGGCCGATATCTATGTCAAAGAAGTTGTTAGACTGCACGGAGTGCCGAAGTCGATTGTGTCAGATCGTGATCCTCGGTTTACTTCACACTTCTGGCAGAGTTTGCAGCAAGCTCTCGGTATGAAGTTACATTTGAGTACCGCATATCATCCACAGACTGACGGACAGTCCGAGCGGACAATTCAGACATTGGAAGATATGCTGAGAGCTATAGTACTGGATTTTAGCACTAGCTGGCAAGATGCATTGCCACTTTGCGAGTTTTCGTACAACAACAGCTATCAAACGAGCATTGAGATGGCCCCATTTGAAGCGTTGTACGGAAAGAAATGCAGATCCCCTCTTTACTGGGATGATATCTCTGAAATTCCTGAGACTGGACCGGATATGATCAGAGATATGACCGAAAAAGTTAAATTGATTCAAAAGAAAATGAAGGCAGCCCAGGATAGACAAGCCAAATATGCCAACCTTCGACGTAGACCGTTGGTATTTGAGGCAGGAGACCGAGTATTCCTGAAGATTTCTCCTTTCAGAGGTGTTGTCAGATTTGGAAAGAAAGGGAAATTGTCTCCAAGATATGTGGGTCCTTATGAAATTCTAGAAAAGATAGGAGATCGTGCCTATCGACTTGCCTTGTCGCCTTCATTATCTGGAATACATGATGTCTTTCATGTATCGATGCTGCGGCAGTATCTCCCTGATGATTCTCACGTGATTCAGCCAGACGAGACTGAGCTGGACGAGACATTGAGTTATGTCGAGAAACCGATCCGGATTATTGATCGTAAAGAGAAACAGCTCAGAACAAAGACGATTCCTTTGGTGAAAGTTCAATGGACTCGTCATGGTGTTGAAGAAGCTACGTGGGAGACTGAATCTGATATGAGACAGGAATTCCCAGCGTTATTTTACTGATGTAAATACGTACTCGCCTGTAATTACAGTCCTTCTTAATGATATGATTTGATTATCGATGATTTCGAGGACGAAATCGTGTCTTAGGAGGGGAGAGATGTAATGCCCGGAAATTTAATCCTGTTAATCCGTAATTATTGATTTATAATTTGATATGATTACGAAAAGATTAATCGGGACACGAAATACAAGTACGTGTGAAAAGTGTGTATATGTGTGAGAAGCTCCACGCACATGCGCGAACCAATGCGCGCACATGCGCGCAGCAGGCAGTAGGTTTCGCGCATATGCGCGGGTGAATGCGCGCATCTGCGCGAAGAGGCCAGTAGCATGATTGCCGAGACAGCATGTTGGGCGCACATGCGCGGTCAGAGTCGCGCATATGCGCGACACCTCCAGAGCGTTTGGCGCACGTGCGCGAGAATAAGCGCGCATATGCGCGAGTGGCCGAGTTGTACATTGCGCAGACCAGTAGGTCTCGGGCATATGCGCCGAGGAAGTCGCGCATATGCGCGAGACGTGTTTGGCTAAGGACGCGCCATTTGCCTTCATGCATGTAGGTGGATGTATAAATATATATAGGATTATGCATATAATCCTTCAGAATCATCCGCAAGAAATCGAGAAAGAGGTTGGAGAAAAGTTATTGAAAATCCTTACGCCTTTTCTGAGAAATCCGTCCGTCTGATTTTGATTCCGACTTCGGTACCGAGTTCCTAGCAACGTAGGCTACAACTTGACGTAAGTTTTGCTACGTTTTGACATGCTTTGAAATTATGCTATTGTCAGACTTGAATAGGATTCAGTTATGATGTTCTTGATATGTTAGACATCGTAGAATCGAAGTCAGATTAAGAAACAGACTGATTATGGAATTGTTATGAATTTTCAGTGTTTAATCAGTTGATCTTGGACAGATATGGATTATGGATTGATTTTAGATTGAATTGGATATGGGTTATAGATTGTAACTATTATCTGGTGAATTGGTATTGACGGGGATATTGAGATTGTACAGTTATGCCGTCAATTTTGAATTAAATCCAGATTGATCAGATTGTTATGGAATTGACTAGTATATTGATATGAGATTATGGATATTGTCAGTACCAGACAGATTGTGAATTCAGGACTTCGACTGAGCCAGAAACCGACGAAAGAAAGGTATAAGTCAATGTGGTATTGGGAAATGGACTTGAGTCGGTTTAGACTTGGGTTTCCCTAAATCACATACTTTACTTTATTGCATCGATATTTGCATTGAAATGATTGATATACTTGTTCTCTTGATTTTAGACAGCAGGTATTAGACGAGTAGTCTTATGACAGAAGTGCCGTTAGTGGTGGGATCACCACGGGCACATTGCACGATGTCATAAGATGGTGTATTGGCGGATGTGCCAAAGTCTGTCACTGGATATTTGGCTATCGATGTGGATAGGATGGTGGCTTTTTCTATTACTGTTAATCAGTATTGTATCGATGTGGATAGATTAGTAGCTCTTCTATTACTGTTAATCGATGTCATATCGATGTGGATAGAATTAGAGTTGCTTCTATTACTGTTAATCGGTACTATATTGATGTGGATAGAATAATAGCTTCCTCTATTACTGGTAATCGATACCGTATCGATGTGAATAGAACGTGAGTCTTTTCTATTACTGTTGATCGATACCATATCGGCGTGGATAGAACTGGAGTCTTTTCTATTACTGCTAGTCGATATACGCATGCCAACTTCTGGAATCGGGATCCCTAGACTAGGAATGAGTCTAGTCTGAATAATGTAGCTACGAGTATTGTCGACAGTTTGATATTGATTATGTTTCAGACTTTGTTACATATATCTGTTACCTGATTACATGCTTTATATTGTTTATATGATTGCATGTTCGTTGATTTATACTGGGAGTATATTCTCACCGGTTTATTCGGCTGTTGTCTTGTCTGTATGTGTACTTGACAACAGGTGGGACAGGATCAGGGTCCAGGAGATGAAGAGAGAGATCATGATTAGAGTGGTGGCACCAGACTTGGACTAGAGATAGGGTTGAACACTTGATAGTAGTTGTCAAACCCTAGTTTGAATAAATGTGTTGTAATACAGGACTTGTATTTTATATACTGATATGTATATATGTTTTAATTTCACCACGTTCCGCATTTTAAAAAAAAAATTAGACCCTGTTTTTAATTGATTAATTAGTCCCAATTATGATTAAGAACTTGATTAGCGTCCGGGTCCCCACATCTACTGAAGTCGAGCCCAGCATTGGCAGATCTGCCAGTGGTTTGCGAGTTTGCAGATGTGTTCCCAGACGAGACTCCAGGGTTGCCTCCAGTTCGAGAGGTTGATTTCAGCATTGATCTTGTGCCAGGCAGTGTTCCTATCTCGAGAGCTCCGTATAGGATGGCACCGATAGAACTGAAAGAGTTGAAAGCACAGTTGGAAGATCTTCTGTCCAAGGGATATATCAGACCCAGTGTATCTCCTTGGGGTGCTCCGGTGCTTTTCGTCAGAAAGAAAGATGGCTCGATGCGATTGTGTATTGATTACAGGCAATTGAACAAGGCGACAGTGAAGAACAAGTATCCTTTGCCGCGTATCGACGATTTGTTTGATCAGTTACAGGGATCTTTTGTATACTCGAAGATTGATTTGAGATCAGGGTATCATCAGCTCAGAGTTAGAGACGTTGATATTCCGAAGACCGCATTCCGAACCAGGTATGGGCACTACGAGTTTGTTGTTATGCCTTTCGGTTTGACGAATGCACCTGCGGTGTTTATGAGTTTGATGAACCGCATTTTTCAGAGATATTTAGATGATTTTGTGATTGTGTTCATTGACGATATTTTGGTATATTCGAAGAATCTGACTGAGCATGCGGATCATCTGAGAATCGTATTGAAGACTTTGAGAAATGAGCAGTTGTATGCCAAACTGTCCAAGTGTGAATTCTGGTTGCGACAGGTTGTCTTCTTGGGGCATATTATATCTGGAGATGGTATTGCTGTAGATCCGAGTAAAGTTGAAGCTGTTATCAGTTGGCCGAGACCGACTTCTGTGCCTGAGATACGTAGTTTCATGTGTCAGCCGGGTATTATCGACGTTTTATTCGAGACTTCTCCAGTATAGCGAAGCCGATTACCCAGTTGACACAGAAGAACATGCCATTTGTGTGGTCAGAAGAGTGTGAGAGCAGTTTTGTTGAGCTGAAGAAGAGGCTGACTAGTGTGCCTGTCTTGACGATTCTTACCGGTACAGGTGAGTTCGTTGTATATTGTGACGCATCTCACAGAGGACTAGGGTGTGTTCTTATGCAGCGAGGGCACGTGATAGCGTATGCCTCTAGACAGCTGAAGCCGCACGAGACCCGTTATCCGATTCATGACCTTGAATTGGCGGCGATTGTCTTTGCCTTGAAGATCTGGCGTCATTATCTGTATGGCGAGAAGTTTGAGATCTATTCCGATCATAAGAGCCTGAAATATCTCTTTTCTCAGTCAGAGTTGAACATGAGGCAGCGACGATGGCTTGATCTGCTGAAAGATTTTGATTGCGAGATCAAATACCATCCAGGAAAGTCGAATGCAGCGGCAGACGCCTTGAGTCGAAAGGTATGTGCTCTTTCCTTGTCGACTTTAGGTGTATCGAATTTAGTAGAAGATTGTTGCTTGTTCGGATTGACATTTGATACAGAGAGTAGACCGTTGCGACTTGCTGCGATTCATATTGAGCCAGATTTGATTTTGAGGATCAAAGAAGCGCAGAGAACTGATCCGAACGTTCAGAGATCGATTGATATGGTCAGAGCTGGTCATATATCAGAGTATCAGGTCAGAGATTCTGTTCTGTATGTGAATAACCGCTTAGAAGTGCCAGAGATTTCAGATTTGAGACGACAGATCATGTCAGAGGCACACTGTAGTCGGTTCAGCATTCACCCTGGAGGCAGAAAAATGTACAATGATTTGAAGACGCAATTCTGGTGGAAGCAGATGAAGACAGATATTGCAGAATTTGTGTCTAGATGTCTGAATTGCCAACAGGTGAAGGCAGAGAGGAAGAAGCCCGGAGGTTTACTTCAGAGTTTGTCTATTCCTGAATGGAAATGGGACCACATTTCCATGGATTTCATGACGAAGTTACCTCGATCATCACGGGGCTGTGATTCGATTTGGGTCATCATTGATAGACTGACCAAATCAGCGTGCTTTATTCCGTACAGAATGACCTATCGACACGATCAGATGGCAGAGTTGTATGTCAGAGAGGTCGTCAGATTGCACGGTGTGCCGAAGTCGATCGTATCAGATCGTGATCTACGATTCACTTCTCATTTCTGGCACAGCTTGCAGCAGGCTTTAGGTACGACTTTACACCTGAGCACTGCTTATCATCCCCAGACAGACGGACAGTCAGAGCGGACTATCCAGACTTTAGAGGACATGCTGAGAGCTGTAATACTAGATTTTGGTACTAGTTGGCAGGATTCATTGCCGTTGTGTGAGTTTTCATACAACAAAAGCTATCAGACGAGCATAGAGATGGCACCGTTTGAAGCGTTATATGGAAAGAAGTGCAGATCTCCGTTGTACTGGGATGATATTTCTGAGGTACCAGAGTTGGGGCCTGATATGATTCGTGAGATGACCGAGAAAGTGAAGATCATTCAGAAGCGAATGAAGACGGCACAAGATAGGCAAGCGAAGTACGCCAATGTCAGACGCAGACCGTTGGTATTTGAGCAAGGAGACAGAGTATTTTTGAAGATTTCACCTTTCAGAGGCGTTGTCAGATTTGGCAAGCGAGGGAAGTTGTCTCCTAGATACGTCGGTCCGTATGAGATTCTTGAGAAGATTGGCGATCGAGCTTACAGACTTGCTCTTCCTCCTTCATTATCTGGCATTCACGATGTTTTTCACGTGTCGATGTTGCGCAGATATATGCCAGATGATTCTCATGTCATTCAGCCTGACGAAGCCGAGTTAGATCATACTCTGAGCTATGTGGAAAGACCGATACAGATTCTTGATCGGAAGGAGAAACAGCTTAGAACCAAGCCCATTCCACTTGTGAAGGTGCAATGGAGTCGTCATGGCATCGAGGAAGCAACTTGGAAGACAGAATCTGATATGAGACAGAGACATCCCGAGCTATTCATATGATGTGAGTTTTCCTTCCAGTTTTGATTGTACTGTTTTGTATACAATTGCATGAGTAATTGCTTGCGAGTTCGAGGACGAACTCCTGTCTCAGAGGGGGAGAAATGTAAGGCTCTAGAATTGTCAATTGGCATTGATGTTAGACTTGTAAAGGTAAGAAAGCATGTCATAAGATGAAAGTAGAAACGATTACATGAATTATGGAATTTTGAACAGCAGGGCCGAAGCCACACTGCACCTGTGGTGCTAAGACTACCGCGCCCGCGGTGTATGTGACAGAAAGGTGATGGATTTGTGCGAAGCAACACCGCACCCGCGGTGCGAGCAAGACCGCACCCGCGGTGGTGAGACCGCACCCGCGGTCATGCAAGAGCCGCACCCGCAGTCAGCGAAATTCAGAAAATGAAATGTTGCCGAAAGCACATCGCACCCGCGCTCCTGAGCCACCGCACCCGCGGTGCTGCATGCAAAAATGCCACCCTTTCTTCTTGAGCCGACACATGGCATGGTATATGTAATGCCCGAGAATTTAATTACCGTAATCTGGAATTAATCTGAAATGATTTATGGATTAATTGCGGTAAATATAGACGGAACAGACTAGCCGGAAAAGATGGAAAAATACACGAAAGGTGTGCGAGGGAGCTACCATGCGCGCACATGCGCGATATAGTGCGCGAGCAGGCGCGCATCGGGCAGAAGACCCCGCGCATATGCGCGGCGAGAGGGCGCGCATATGCGCGAGGTGTCCAGTAGCATGAATGCCGAGACTGTAAGTCTCGCGCATATGCGCGAGGTAGGGCGCGCATATGCGCGAGCACTCCAGTAGGTCTCGCGCATATGCGCGACTTGTGTTCGCGCATATGCGCGAGCAGTCGAGTGTGCGGATAAGGCTCTCGGCGCATATGCGCGGAATTGTGCGCGCATATGCGCCAGGCATGCAGCACGAAAATATGCCACTTGTTGCTTGTGTACGAGGTGTGTATATATATATATATACATGTAAACGTAAACCCTCAGCAAAAAAATCAGAAAAGGGTCGAGGAATTGCCAGAAATCCTTACGCCATTTTGTTTTGATCCGTCCGTCAGATTTTGAATCCGACTTCAGTACCGAGTTCCTATCAACGTAGGCTACAACTGGACGTAAGTTTTGCTACGTTTAGACATGTTTTGAATTTATGATATTGTCTAAATTGAATAGGAGTTAGATATGATGTTCTTGACACAGTAGACATCGTATATCTGAAGTCAGATTGAAGAACGGACTTTGTATGGAATTGTTAGGAATTTTCAGAGTTTATTCGATTGTAATTATCTTGAATTGATATCAGAATCATGGTATTATTGATGTTGTGATACTGGGATTGATATCTGATTTGTACTATATCACTGGATATATTGATATTAGTCAGATTGGGATCAGATGAGTTGTTGAATTGTTATATTGATAGTGTATTACCAGGATTGCGGGATTGTACAGAATTGATATAGAATTTGGTATTGATATTGATTATGAGTTTTTCTGTATTATATCTGTGATGTTGGGATTGACGGGGTTACTGAGATTGTATTATTATACCGTCGAAACATCAGCGAATTGATATTGATCAGACTCAGTATTGATTGTGATTATATCGTGATATTGTCAATATGAATTGGATTGTGTCTTGATTCGATATTGATCAGAACAGGCTTTGAATTGAGCTGTAGATTAACACAGTCTATTCGATATTGTGAATTCAGATTGACATGGACAGACGTGAAATGGAGTCTTCGTCTTCGTCAGATCATGAAGACAAAGGTATAAGTCAATGTGGTATTGGGAGATGGACTTGAGTCGGTTTAGACTCGGGTTTTCCTAAATCACATACTTTACTTTATTGCATTGATTGATTTATATACTTGTTTCTTGAGTTATAGATTACAGGTATTAGAAGAGTAATCTTATGACAGAAGTGCCGTTAGTGGTGGGATCGCCACGGGCACATTGCACGATGTCATAAGATGGTGTATTGGCGGATGTGCCAAAGACTGTCACTGGATGTTGGTTATCGATGTGGATAGATTGATAGCTTCTTCTATTACTGTTGGTTGATATTATATCGATGTGGATAGATGTATAGCTTCTTCTATTACTGTTAATTGATATTATATCGATGTGGATAGATTCATCGTTCCTTCTATTACTGTTAATCGATGTTATATCGATGTGGATAGAATCGGACTTTGTTCTATTACTGGTAATCGATATCAAATCAATGTGAATAGAATCAGGGCTTGCTCTATTACTGGTAATCGATAATATATCAATGTGGATAGAATCAGGGCTTCGTCTATTACTGTTAATCGATATTGTATCGGTGTGGATAGAACTGGAGTCTTTTCTATTACTGTTAATCGATACTATATCGACGTGGATAGAACTGGAGTCTTTTCTATTACTGTTAGTCGATATATACATGCCAACTTCTGGAACCGGGATCCCTAGACTAGGATTGAGTCTAGTCTGAATTTAGTAGCTACGAGTATTGTTGACAGTGTGTTATTGATTATGTTTCAGATTTGTTACATATTGTTGATACCTGATTACATGCTTTATATTTGTTTATATGATTGCATGTTTCATTGATTTATACTGGGAGTTATTCTCACCGGTTTATCCGGCTGTTGTCTTGTCTGTATGTGTACTTGACAACAGGTGGGACAGGTTCAGGGTCAAGGAGATGAGGAGAGATCGAGTTAGAGTGGAGACTTCGGACTTTGATCTGAGATAGGGTTTGAACACTTGACAATAGTTGTTAAACTCTTGTTTGAATAAATGTCTTGTAAGACAGGATTTGTATTTTGTATACTGAGATGTATATATATGTTTTATTTCACTACGTTCCGCAATTTAAAAATAAAAATTTTTAGACCCTGTTTTATAATTGATTAATTAGTCCCAATGATGATTAAGAACTTGATTAGCGTCCGGGTCCCCACAACAGGTGGTATCAGAGCTGTAGGTCCTTGAATTGTAGGTTCCTTAGCACTGAGATAGGAGTTAGTGAGCGGGGTAGATTGAGTTTTCTTTCCCTGTATGTGGTTGCTAGCATGTGATTTCATATACTGATGATTTATATGTATGCTAGCATGACATTATGTTTTATTGCCTGGATTTATATGGCATAGAAATGCATATAATGTTGAAATAACATTGTATCTGCTAAGATTTCAGTATGTTGTTACTGTGTATTAAGCTACATGTTACCTGGATATCGGAGGTGATGTGGTAATATGTATGATATGAAACGGGATCAGAACCAATTCTTGATCAGAGGTAAGCTGATCAGGATTGGGATTGAGACGGATTTGTCTCCTGTTATTACTAACACCTGTGATTATCAGATATTCCTCCTAGACGAATTCCAGAACGGGGTAGTACATCTTATGATCAGATGGATGTGTCTGAAACTCTGATGGAAACACAGATGATAAGATTTCAGTCATTTCAACCACCGATTTTGAGGGGTGTTGAGACACCAGCTGATTGTGAGACTTGGCTGGAGGAGATCGAAATGCTGTTTGAATTTCTGGGATTCACAGACGAGTGCAGAATTAAACTAGTTGGGAATCAGCTATGGGAAGTCGCTAGGAGTTGGTGGCTGGTAAACCGGGAAGCCATAGTACAGCGTGGTTTCACGATTACGTGTAAACTTTTCAAAGTGGAATTTTATCAAAGGTTTGTACCTCTATCATATCGAGAGGACAAAAGAGCAGAATTTGCAAATTTGAGGCAGGGTCCATTGAAGATCGATGAATATTTGGCTCATTTCTTCACCTTGTTAAAGTTTGGTCCGCAAGTGGCGAGAAATGATACAGCTGTAACTGATCAGTTTATCAAGGGCTTGAATCCGGAAATACGCACCTTGGTGACTGTGAAACAACCAAGTAATTTTACTGATACTCTGAATCGAGCCAGAAGAGCAGAAACCGTTCTAATGAGACAAAAAGAAGCTTCATATGTTCTTCCAACACCGATACCACAACAACTGCCTTCCAGAATCGAGATTGGCAGTAGCAGTGGTGGAAAGAAAGAAATGTTGAAAGTTCAAAAGAAGCAATTTAAGAAGTTTGGGAGCGGTTCATCTAGCTCTAGCGGTTCTAGTCCGAGTTATACTGGCATCTATTGCAGAAATTGCGGGGGAAGACATTCCACAGAACAGTGCCGAGGAGTGTTTAGCAACTGCCGCAGTTGTAAACAGCAAGGACATTTTGCTAGAGTGTGTCCGCAGAAAAGCTTCCGGAGATCTTATGGAGCAGAACCCTCTGGTTGTAAAGACCAGGAGACAGACCCAGGACAGACTTGATGAGATTGTAACAGGTAACTGTTCTTTTATGATTATGTTGAAAATGTATTGTGAAGTATTCATACATTATATACATGATTTTGTATGAACAACATTGATATATGTTGTATCTGTTGGGTCTGTGTATACTGTAGTATTGAGTTTTGTTTTAATCTTTTGGAGGAAAAGATTGTTATCAGTGAACTTTGTAACTATCATATACTGCAGTAAAATGAGAATAAGATGGAATTAGATGATGTTGTACTTGTGTTGTTTGATTTTAACTATATTATTGATATATAATAACAAGTACAGAGTGAGTATAGATTCTTGCCAGGAGATGGTAAGATTTTGACCGGAAATGGCCAAGGAATAAATAATGTACGGTAAGAATTCTCGATTTTGAATTCCTTGATATCCGTACTATATGACTTGATGATTATCGAAAGGAATAGAGTAATTCCTTAGATATTCAGTTGATTATTGAAATTGAGCATATCAGGAGCTGATTTGTCGATAGCAGGAGATTTGCTATAGTCTCGCAGATTTAGATTTTAGATTTGCTTTGTATCAGAGAAATGGATTACAGCCTTGATTCTATACCAGGTACTGGTGTTATTTTAGAAGTATGTATAGAATAAACTGAATGAATTAAAAGAATTGAGATATCAGTTTGATGATTTATGGCTTGAGAGTTAGAGTTATATCAGAATATGTATTTCTCTATGAGATATCTCAGTTATGCTATGGGTTGATGAATCATGTATTCAGAAGTATTCTGATGATTTTATACCGTGTATCTATGATGCGTTGATATAAGATTGATGGAATTGAATATCTTGTATGGAATAATCTGGGAGTTCGGATTACTGTATACAGAATGGTTTGGATATAAAGATAGTTGAGGACAGTGATTACTGACTGAAACAACAGCAATATCAGATAGTTATATTTGCTGGAGTTTGGTAGATTATTATATCCGATTGTTGTTTTGAAATTGCTTGCGAATAGTTATTGTTCTGAACAGTATTGAGACATATGATATTGTTTGGGGGACATTACATTCGAAGAAGATATAGCAGTTGATCTAAACGACTTGAAGATGTGATCAGTTAGTCAGCATTATCAGATATTGATTTATACTCGAATCGGAACTGATATTACTGTTATTCTACATCCTTACATGATACCGATTGTGATATATGAGTGCGATTATATACAGTGCAATCGAATCTGAGCGTCGATCAGAACATCAGGTAGGTATTACGGTTATATATATATCTTGTTTGTGCTGAATATTCCGAATCTGGAATGACAGACAGGATCAGAAGTGCACAGTGATTGATTCAGTACTCCTTTCGGTAACAGAACAGGTATGAAATTTGAAAGTATGGTTTTGATATAAACAAATGCGATCAGTTGTGGCAGAATATGTATTGAAATATCTAAATTGCCAACAGTTGAAGACAGAAAGATAGAGACAAAGAGATTAATTATCTTGATTTTCGATTCTCGAATAGAAATGGGAGTGCATTTCTATAAATTATGTGATAACACTACTGAATTCCTGTTTTGATTGTACGGTGATGTGATTATGAATGCCAGATTGTTCGAATCTGCCTCTATTATGTGTACAGGACGACGTACAGATATGATCAGACGACTGAAGTTATGCTAGAAAAGAGGTCAGATTGTATTGAATGCCAAAGTTGAATATATCATACCAGGAGTTTGGTTGCTTTTATACTTCTGGCAATATATACAGTTAACTCTTTTCTTTATTGTGCATAATTGAAGGATCATCGGAGTGAACTATCCTGATACTGGAGGATATTCAGTAGTTGTAGTGCGTGATGTTAGCACTAGTTGGAATAACTGAATGTTATTTATGAATTTTCATACGACGATAGCTATCAAATGCGTATTGAGATAGCATTCTTAGAAATTGTGTACAGTGAGAACTGTTAATTTTCGTTGTATGAAGGATCTCTGAGATTCGATTTGATCGAATCAGGAGTATGATTCAGAAGAAAAAAAAAATGAAAGAAAAGGAAGATAGCTCGAAATTTGACATTAAACAGGCCAATGTCGGATGATGACGATTGGTAATTGGAGCTGGAAATTGAATATATCCTTGACTAGGATTGATAAATGATGATACTGATTTGCTACAGAACTATTTAGTGGCATATATGGATGCTGTATAGCCAATATTCTACGATTGATTATGTCACAAATCATTTCAAGTAGTATTATGACATTATACTTCTTGAATGAGTGTTTTCCATTTGGAGTCAAGATCCGGGAAAGGAAAATACCTCATAATGATGTTAAGGAAATGAGTTTGGATGTTAAACTCTGTTATACATTTCATCTGATAGATTTGAATTAATTTAGTGAGAGTTCGAGGACGAACTCAGATCTAAGAGGGGGAGAAATGTATTGCCCGAGAATTTAATTACCGTAATCTGGAATTAATCTGAAATGATTTATGGATTAATTGCGGTAAATATAGACGGAACAGACTAGCCGGAAAAGACGGAAAAATACACGAAAGGTGTGCGAGGGAGCTACCATGCGCGCACATGCGCGATATAGTGCGCGAGCAGGCGCGCATCGGGCAGAAGACCCCGCGCATATGCGCGGCGAGAGGGCGCGCATATATATGCGCGAGGTGTCCAGTAGCATGAACGCCGAGACTGTATTTTGGGGTTGCCTAGGACTAAGAAGGTGAGAGATTCTATTTTTGGATTACTTTATGGGCTAAACTTTGCTCCATATTGTTGTAATCTACTACTTGTCATCCACAAACGGATGGACAAACTGAAATTGTAAATAGAACTTTAAGAACACTTTTGCGTGCTATTCTTAAAAAGAACTTGGACTGACATTTCTATGGACTTTATTTTGGACAATCCAAGTTCTTTTTAAAAATAGCACGCAAAAGTGTTCCCAAAGTTCTATTGACAACTTCAGTTTGTCCATCTGTTTGAGGATGACAAGTAGTAGATTACAACAATATTGAGCAAAGTTTAGCCCATAAAGTAATCCAAAAATAGAATCCCTCCCCTTCTTAGTCCTAGGCAACCCCAAAATAAAGTCCATAGAAATGTCAATCCAAGTTCTTTTTAAGAATAGCACGCAAAAGTGTTCCCAAAGTTCTATTTACAACTTCAGTTTGTCCATCCGTTTGAGGATGACAAGTAGTAGATTACAACAATATTGAGCAAAGTTTAGCCCATAAAGTAATCGAAAAATAGAATCTCTCACCTTCTTAGTCCTAGGCAACCCCAAAATAAAGTCTATAGAAATGTCAATCCAAGTTTTTTTTAAGAATAGCACGCAAAAGTGTTCTCAAAGTTCTATTTACAACTTCAGTTTGTCCATCCGTTTGAGGATGACAAGTAGTAGATTACAACAATATGGAGCAAAGTTTAGCCCATAAAGTAATCCAAAAATAGAATCCCTCACCTTCATAGTCCTAGGCAACCCCAAAATAAAGTGCATAGAAATGTCAATCCAAGTTCTTTTAAGAATAGCACGCAAAAGTGTTCTCAAAGTTCTATTTACAACTTCAGTTTGTCCATCCGTTTGAGGATGACAAGTAGTAGATTACAACAATATTGAGCAAAGTTTAGCCCATAAAGTACTCCAAAAATAGAATCCCTCACCTTCTTAGTCCTAGGCAACCCCAAAATAAAATCCATAGAAATGTCAATCCAAGTTCTTTTTAAGAATAGCACGCAAAAGTGTTCCCAAAGTTCTATTTACAACTTCAGTTTGTCCATCCGTTTGAGGATGACAAGTAGTAGATTACAACAATATTGAGCAAAGTTTAGCCCATAAAGTAATCCAAAAATAGAATCCCTCACCTTCTTAGTCCTAGGCAACCCCAAAATAAAGTGCATAGAAATGTCAATCCAAGTTCTTTTTAAGAATAGCACGCAAAAGTGTTCCCAAAGTTCTATTTACAACTTCTGTTTGTCCATCCGTTTGAGGATGACAAGTAGTAGATTACAACAATATTGTGCAAAGTTTAGCCCATAAGGTAATCCATAAATAGAATCCCTCCCCTTCTTAGTCCTAGGCAACCCCAAAATAAAGTCCATAAAAATGTCAGTCCAAGTTCTTTTTAAGAATAGCACGCAAAAGTGTTCCCAAAGTTCTATTGACAACTTCTGTTTGTCCATCCGTTTGAGGATGACAAGTAGTAGATTACAACAATATGGAGCAAAGTTTAGCCCATACAGTAATCCAAAAATAAAATCCCTCCCCATCTTAATCCTAGGCAACCCCAAAATAAAGTCCATAGAAATGTCAATCCAAGTTCTTTTTAAGAATAGCACGCAAAAGTGTTCTCAAAGTTCTATTTACAACTTCAGTTTGTCCATCCGTTTGAGGATGACAAGTAGTAGATTACAACAATATGAAGCAAAGTTTAGCCCATAAAGTAATCCAAAAATAAAATCCCTCCCCTTCTTAGTCTTAGGCAACCCCAAAATAAAGTCCATAGAAATGTCAGTCCAATTTCTTTTTAAGAATAGCACGCAAAAGTGTTCTCAAAGTTCTATTTACAACTTCAGTTTGTCCATCCGTTTGAGGATGACAAGTAGTAGATTACAACAATATTGAGCAAAGTTTAGCCCATAAAGTAATCCAAAAATAGAATCCCTCCCCTTCTTAGTCCTAGGAAACCCAAAAATAAAGTGCATAGAAATGTCAATCCTAGTTCTTTTTTAGAATAGCACGCAAAAGTGTTCTCAAAGTTCTATTTACAACTTCAGTTTGTCCATCCGTTTGAGGATGACAAGTAGTAGATTACAAAAATATTGAGCAAAGTTTAGCCCATAAAATAATCCAAAAATAGAATCACTCCCCTTCTTAGTCCTAGGCAACCCCAAAATAAAGTCCATAAAAATGTCAGTCCAAGTTCTTTTTAAGAATAGCACGCAAAAGTGTTCCCAAAGTTCTATTGACAACTTCTGTTTGTCCATCCGTTTGAGGATGACAAGTAGTAGATTACAACAATATGGAGCAAAGTTTAGCCCATACAGTAATCCAAAAATAAAATCCCTCCCCTTCTTAATCCTAGGCAACCCCAAAATAAAGTCCATAGAAATGTCAATCCAAGTTCTTTTTAAGAATAGCACGCAAAAGTGTTCTCAAAGTTCTATTTACAACTTCAGTTTGTCCATCCGTTTGAGGATGACAAGTAGTAGATTACAACAATATGAAGCAAAGTTTAGCCCATAAAGTAATCCAAAAATAAAATCCCTCCCCTTCTTAGTCCTAGGCAACCCCAAAATAAAGTCCATAGAAATGTCAGTCCAATTTCTTTTTAAGAATAGCACGCAAAAGTGTTCTCAATGTTCTATTTACAATTTCAGTTTGTCCATTCGTTTGAGGATGACAAGTAGTAGATTACAACAATATTGAGCAAAGTTTAGCCCATAAAGTAATCCAAAAATAGAATCCCTCTCCTTCTTAGTCCTAGGCAACCCCAAAATAAAGTGCATAGAAATGTCAATCCAAGTTCTTTTTAAGAATAGCACGCAAAAGTGTTCTCAAAGTTCTATTTACAACTTCAGTTTGTCCATCCGTTTGAGGATGACAAGTAGTAGATTACAAAAATATTGAGCAAAGTTTAGCCCATAAAGTAATCCAAAAATAGAATCCCTCCCCTTCTTAGTCCTAGGCAACCCCAAAATAAAGTGCATAGAAATGTCAGTCCACGTTCTTTTAAGAATAGCACGCAAAAGTGTTCTTTATTGTGCAAAGTTTAGCCCATAAAGTAATCCATAAATAGAATCCCTCCCCTTCTTAGTCCTAGGCAACCCCAAAATAAAGTCCATAGAAATGTCAATCCAAGTTCTTTTTAAGAATAGCACGCAAAAGTGTTCCCAAAGTTCTATTGACAACTTCAGTTTGTCCATCTGTTTGAGGATGACAAGTAGTAGATTACAACAATATTGAGCAAAGTTTAGCCCATAAAGTAATCCAAAAATAGAATCCCTCCCTTTCTTAGTCCTAGGCAACCCCAAAATAAAGTCCATAGAAATGTCAATCCAAGTTCTTTTTAAGAATAGCACGCAAAAGTGTTCCCAAAGTTCTATTGACAACTTCAGTTTGTCCATCCGTTTGAGGATGACAAATAGTAGATTACAACAATATGGAGCAATGTTTAGCCCATAAAGTAATCCAAAATTAGAATCCCTCCCCTTCTTAGTCCTAGGCAACCCCAAAATAAAAGTCCATAGAAATGTCAATCCAAGTTCTTTTTAAGAATAGCACGCAAAAGTGTTCCCAAAGTTCTATTGACAACTTCAGTTTGTCTATCCGTTTGAGGATGACAAGTAGTAGATTACAACAATATGGAGCAAAGTTTAGCCCATAAAGTAATCCAAAAACTTAATCCCTCCCCTTCTTAGTCCTAGGAAACCCCAAAATAAAGTCCATAGAAATGTCAGTCTAAATTATTTTTAAGAATAACACGCAAAAGTGTTCTCAAAGTTCTATTTACAACTTCAGTTTGTCCATCCATTTGAGGATGACAAGTAGAAGATTACAACAATATTGAGCAAAGTTTAGCCCATAAAGTAATCCAAAAATAGAATCCCTCCCCTTCTTAGTCCTAGGCAACCCCAAAATAAAGTCCATAGAAATGTCAATCCAAGTTCTTTTTAAGAATAGCACGCAAAAGTGTTCTCAAAGTTCTATTTACAACTTCAGTTCGTCCATCCATTTGAGGATGACAAGTAGTAGATTACAACAATATGGAGCAAAGTTTAGCCCATAAAGTAATCCAAAAATAGAATTCCTCCTCTTCTTAGTCCTAGGCAACCCCAAAATAAAGTGCATAGAAATGTCAATCCAAGTTCTTTTTAAGAATTGCACGCAAAAGTGTTCCCAAATTTCTATTTAAAACTTCAGTTTGTCCATCCGTTTGAGGATGACAAGTAGTAGATTACAACAATATTTAGCAAAGTTTAGCCCATAAAGTAATCCAAAAATAGAATCCCACCCCTTCTTAGTCCTAGGCAACCCCAAAATAAAGTGCATAGAAATGTCAATCCAGGTTCTTTTAAGAATAGCACGCACAAGTGTTCACAAAGTTTTATTTACAACTTCAGTTTGTCCATCCGTTTGAGGATGACATTTAGTAGATTACAACAATATGGAGCAAAGTTTATCCCATAAATTATCCAAAAATAGAATCCCTCCCCTTCTTAGTCCTAGTCAACCCCAAAATAAAGTCCATAGAAATGTCAATCCAAGTTCTTTTTAAGAATAGCACGCAAAAGTGTTCCCAAAGTTCTATTTACAACTTCAGTTTGTCCATCTGTTTGAGGATGACAAGTAGTAGATTACAACAATATGGAGCAAAGTTTAGCCCATAAAGTAATCCAAAAATAGAATCACTCCCCTTCTTAGTCCTAGGCAACCCCAAAATAAAGTGCATAGAAATGTCAGTCCAAGTTCTTTCTACTACTTGTCATCCTCAAACGGATGGACAAACTGAAGTTGTAAATAGAACTTTGGGAACACTTGTGCGTGCTATTCTTAAAAGAACTTGGACTGACATTTCTATGCACTTTATTTTGGGGTTGCCTAGGACTAAGAAGGGGAGGGATTCTATTTTTGGATTACTTTATGGGCTAAACTTTGCTCAATATTGTTGTAATCTACTACTTGTCATCCTCAAACGGATGGACAAACTGAAGTTGTAAATAGAACTTTGAGAACACTTTTGCGTGCTATTCTTAAAAAGAACTTGGATTGACATTTCTATGCACTTTATTTTGGGGTTGCCTAGGACTAAGAAGGGGAGGGATTCTATTTTTGGATTACTTTATGGGCTAAACTTTGCTCAATATTGTGGTAATCTACTACTTGTCATCCTCAAACGGATGGACAAACTGAAGTTGTAAATAGAACTTTGAGAACACTTTTGCGTGCTATTCTTGAAAAGAACTTGGACTGACATTTCTATGGACTTTATTTTGGGGTTGCCTAGGACTAAGAAGGGGAGGGATTCTGTTTTTGGATTACTTTATGGGCTAAACTTTGCTCAATATTGTTGTAATCTACTACTTGTCATCCTCAAACGGATGGACAAACTGAAGTTGTAAATAGAACTTTGAGAACACTTTTGCGTGCTATTCTTAAAAAGAACTTGGATTGACATTTCTATGCACTTTATTTTGGGGTTGCCTAGGACTAAGAAGGGGAGGGATTCTATTTTTGGATTACTTTATGGGCTAAACTTTGCTCCATATTTTTGTAATCTGCTACTTGTCATCCTCAAACGGATGGACAAACTGAAGTTGTCAATAGAACTTTGGGAACACTTTTGCGTGCTATTCTTAAAAATAACTTGGAGTGACATTTTTATGGACTTTATTTTGGGGTTGCCTAGGACTAAGAAGGGGAGGGATTCTATTTTTGGATTATTTTATGGGCTAAACTTTGCTCAATATTGTTGTAATCTACTACTTGTCATCCTCAAACAGATGGACAAACTGAAGTTGTCAATAGAACTTTGGGAACACTTTTGCGTGCTATTCTTAAAAAGGACTTGGATTGACATTTCTATGGATTTTATTTTGGGGTTGCCTAGGACTAAGAAGGTGAGGGATTCTATTTTTGGATTACTTTATGGGCTAAACTTTGCTCAATATTGTTGTAATCTACTACTTGTCATCCTCAAACGGATGGACAAACTGTAATGCCCGAGAATTTAATTACCGTAATCAGAAATGATTGGGATATGATTACTGTAATCGGAGATTAATCTGAAATGAATTATAGAATTAATCGAGATGATTTTAGACGGAACGGATCGGACTAGAACACATGATAAAGGTGTGAAATGTGTGTGCAAGAAGTGAGAGGGCGCACATGCGCGTGGAGGTGCGCGAGTCTAGCACGAGATGGGCAGCACCTTTCGCGCACATGCGCGGATGAAGTCGCGCACATGTGCGGAGGCGGCCGAGCCATGCGCGAACATGCGCGAACGGACTTCGCGCATATGCGCGTAGCGCCCAGCACCATGGGCGCATATGCGCGGGCGAGTGGGCGCATATGCGCGAGAATCATTAGTGCCGAGCAGAAAGTCTCGCGCACATGCGCGATAGGGGTGCGCGCACATGCACGAGGCGTTGCGCACATGCGCGATGTGATAACGCGCATATGCGCGCGAGGACCAGCAGCGATTGTCGAGGCCGAGAGTCTCGCGCATATGCGCGAGAATGAGCGCGCATATGCGCGAGTCGTTTTGTGGCAATTTTTGGAGATGACACGTACGAGTTACATGCATGATATATATATGTGTAAAACTCGAAATCTTCTTCATTCTTCAGAGAAAATCGAGAGGTTTGGGGAATACTTGCCTTCGTGAGTTTGTAAATCGATTTGTGTGCGAACCATACATCTGAATTGAAATCCGACTTCGATACTGTGTTCGTATCAACGCAGGCTACGATCGGACGTAAGTTTTATTACGTTTAGACAAGATTTGATTTTATGATATTGTCAGAATTACATATGATTCAGATATGGTGTTTCTGCTACCGTAGATATTGTAGAATCGAAGTCAGATTTAGAAACAGATTGTTTATAGAATTGTTATGAATTGTAGAGTTGATTTGATTAAGATTGCTATCAGAATTATGCTGTTATTCATTTTACAATGTACAGATACTGAAGTTATAGATTGTACCAAAATTTATTAGGAATTCTGGTATTATAATTGTGATGTTAAGACTGACGGGGTTACAAGACTGTATTGTTATGCCGTTGAAACATCAGTTAGTGCAGATTGATCAGATTCAGTATTGGTTTCTGTTATCTTGTGATATTGATGATGTGATCAGATAGTATTTTGTTCAGATATTGATCAGATTATGTATTGAATTGGGTATTGTTCAGAACAGATTGTGATTTGAACTACACATTGATACAGTGTATTGGTTATTGTCATTTCAGATCAGATATGGACAAATTCGACTTCGAGACGTCGTCTTCATCAGATCAGGAATACAAAGGTATAATTCATGTGATATTTGGGAAGAACAACTCAATTGAGATCGCGTTGGGTTGCCCACTAAATCACATACTATATTCTTGTTATGTTTTTATATGATTATGCTATGATTATAGATTGTTATTCATGCATTAAGATAGGACAGTCTGGAGATCAGGCAGACTCTAGACGTTCGGCGATATCTCAGCTCTGGGGAAGATCACCGCCCCTTTGTAGATGCGGATACAGATCAGGCCGAAGTCTAGGAATAAGACGTACAGCACCTCGATTGGTAGGGTAGGTGACAGCCAGTGACGTCTTATTCACCCCAGGATCCCTAGAGTTTCAGATCGAGTCAAGTCTAGACATGATTTATTTAGGACTGCATGCTTATATAGATGTGGCTCCTAGATCATGGGACCCATCGTTATTGCTTCCAGTTGTGCTAGCATGTTTTTATGATTTAGATGGGTTATATGTATGTTTAGCTGATTTGAAGTGCATGCTTGTTGTGATTAGATTTCATAGCTTATGAAATCTAATGTTTTGATTTTAGTCGTGACAGCATGTTTCATGAATTATTTTATGTATATACATGTTTACCATGTTTTATACTGGGATTTATTTCTCACCGGAGTTATCCGGCTGTCGTCTTGTTTTGTAGGTGTGCTCGACAGGTGGGGCAGGATCAGGGTCAAGATGATGATGAGAGAAGACGAGTATAGCGTGGTGATTCCGGACTTACAGTAGACTTGGTTTTATTACTTGACTTTAGTAGTGGAACTTTAGATTAGATTATTGTACTTTTAATACTGAAATGTATTTTATACAGATATGTGTAGTATTTAGATTCCATTACCTTCCGCTATTGTATATTAAAAAAAGAAAAATTTTTAGACCCTGTTTTATCTTAATTGATAATTAAATCCCAACGATGATTAAGAAAATGATTAGCTTCCGGGTCCCCACAACAGGTGGTATCAGAGCCTTACGTTCTAGAGCTGAAGGTTCCTAGAGCTGATAGTTCCTTTAGCTATAGATTCTTTAGCGATAGATCTTCTAGAGATAGAAAAGATTGAGCGGGGTAGATGAATTTTCTTTCTTTCCTTGCATGTGTGTGCTAGCATGAGATTGATTCTAATGTTGATTGATATTGTGTGTTAGCATGAGACTATGTGTTACTACTTTAAGATACATGTTTACCTGATTATATGATTTGAATGGGTATTATGTATTCTTGAGTATGAATCAGATCGGATTCATGATCAGCAGTAAGATGATCATGATCAGAAAGGATTGGCACAGCATTGTATTACTGGGTTACTAATGTTTGTGGTAATCAGATATACCTCCCCGAAGGATGTTGGAAACAGGCAGTACATCGTATGAGCAGCCATATATACCAGAACCGCAGATAGATGTGTCAGCGACTCCGATGGAAATCAAGTTGGCAGAATTTCAGTTATTTCAGCCGCCGATTCTGAGTGGTACCGAGACGCCTGAAACGTGTCAGCACTGGGTTGAGGACATAGAGATATTGTTTGATCTACTGGATTGTACAGATGACCAAAGAGTTAAATTGGTATTTCACCAATTACAAGAGGCTGCCAGAAGTTGGTGGATTACAATCAAAAGAGTATTAGCACTACGTGGTACTGTGATCACGTGGGAAGTCTTCAAGACTGAATTCTACCAAAGATTTTTCTCCGCCTCGTACCGAGAAGACAAGAAAGCAGAGTTTGAAAATTTAAGTCAAGGTCAATTGAATATTGATGATTATGCTGCTAAATTTTCTACTCTGTTGCGTTTTGCCCCTCATATGGCTAGGGATGATGAAGCTGTGGTGAATCAATTCATTAGAGGATTGAATTCGGAGATAGTTGCATTCATGAATTTACAGCGACCTTATCACTTTGCTGATGTCTTGAGTAAAGCAAAGAGAGCAGAAGAGAGTTTGATTCGACAATTAACGAGGTTGTGTGTGAAGCAACCCCAGACACCACAATCCCCTTCGAGATTTGAACGTGGCAGCACGAGTGGAAAGCAAGATTTGCTGAAAGCTCGGAAGAAACAGTTCAAGAAGTTAGGCAGTGGTTCTTCCAGTTCCAGTGGTTCCAGTCTGAGTTATACTGGAGTCTATTGCGCTAGGTGTGGAGGGAGACATCCCACCGAACAATGCCAGGGAGTGACTGGTAGATGCAATATCTGCGGACAGCATGGGCATTTTGCTAGAGTGTGTCCTCAGAAGGGTTCCCAAAGATTTTGGGGAGCAGGACCATCGGGTGGCAATGCATGAAAAACAGACCCAGTAGTTATAACAGATGAAATAAAGCCGTTGATCTGGGCAGTATGAAGATTGGTCAACCAGCCAGAATCTATTATGTTATGAGTTTCTTAAACTCACTAGATCAGCATAGGACATTTCTATTCTGAGTTTGAGTTGATGTTATTGTAAGTATTATTCAGTGTGTGATACTATGCAGTTCCAATTGTATCAGTGTTGTTGTGGAAAATACCGTAGTCCCGAACGGTGATCAGAATTTTCAGACCTGTATTTTGTGGATCAGATCAATATAACATCGATATGATTTTGCGTTTTCTATGGGTTTGGTTATTGTGTGATATCAGAATGTTGTAAAAATTGTTTCCAGTTTTTGATATGGATAGACAGAGCCGAATACCAGGTAGGTATTTCTTATTTATTTTATGTTATTAACTGATCTGGTACAGCATAGTTCGAATCTGAAATCTCAGGTATGTCAGAAATGTACAGTAAGGGATTCCGTTTCATTCAGATGGTTCATAATGTATGATATTCGAACAGATAATGTCGGTATAGACAGATTAGATCAGTTGGGACAGAAATTTATAACATAAGGTTGGCAAAATGGTACTGATATGTCTGCATTGCTAACAGAAAAAGACAGAAAGAGAGAAATCAGAAGATTCTTACAGAACTTGTATATTTCTGAATAGTAATGGGACTACATTTCTACGGTTTTTGTAATGATATTACAGCCATTTTATCCAGATTTGGGATATGGTATGATCGTGATTGATAGATGTTCAATCTATATCAAGTAGTTTGTAAGGATGATGTACAAACAGAACTAGAGGACAGAGACCCCTGTCAAAGAAATAGTCGGATTGACTAGAATGGTGATTTCAAATCGAGTATATCAGACTATGATTACGATTAAGTGGGTACTTGTGGTAGATTATATCATAAGCTCTCTTTGGCAGATTGTTCACATATTGACAAGTAGTCGGAGTGTCTTGTTCAGCTATTGGAAGATAGTGATAGAACTCTAATACTGGAGGTTAGCACTAGTTATCTGAAGGAATAGATATAAGAAACCAATGTCAGATGCTGACGATTGGTATTTGGAGCCGAAGATGGAATATGTCCTTAATTGGAATAAACAGATAGAATAGCAACTACAGGAGGTATTGCTTAGTTATGGATTGCAATTGGCGTATACGGGTATTGTATAGCCAGTAATATAGGATTGATTCGGCTAGTGATATGAGTTGGAATGTTAAACTCTTCTAGATATACATTTATTCGGATAGAGGTGGATTGATTGTTGATGAGTTCGGGGACGAACTCAGATTCGGCTAGTGATATGAGTTGGAATGTTAAACTCTTCTAGATATACATTTCTTCGGATAGAGGTGGATTGATTGTTGATGAGTTCGGGGACGAACTCAGATCTAAGAGGGGGAGAAATGTAATGCCCGAGAATTTAATTACCGTAATCAGAAATGATTTGGATATGATTACTGTAATCGGAGATTAATCTGAAATGAATTATAGAATTAATCGAGATGATTTTAGACGGAACGGATCGGACTAGAACACATGATAAAGGTGTGAAATGTGTGTGCAAGAAGTGAGAGGGCGCACATGCGCGTGGAGGTGCGCGAGTCTAGCACGAGATGGGCAGCACCTTTCGCGCACATGCGCGGATGAAGTCGCGCACATGTGCGGAGGCGGCCGAGCCATGCGCGCACATGCGCGAACGGACTTCGCGCATATGCGCGTAGCGCCCAGCACCATGGGCGCATATGCGCGGGCGAGTGGGCGCATATGCGCGAGAATCATTAGTGCCGAGCAGAAAGTCTCGCGCACATGCGCGATAGGGGTGCGCGCACATGCGCGAGGCGGGGCGCACATGCGCGATGTGATAACGCGCATATGCGCGCGAGGACCAGCAGCGATTGTCGAGGCCGAGAGTCTCGCGCATATGCGCGAGAATGAGCGCGCATATGCGCGAGTCGTTTTGTGGCAATTTTTGGAGATGACACGTACGAGTTACATGCATGATATATATATGTGTAAAACTCGAAATCTTCTTCATTCTTCAGAGAAAATCGAGAGGTTTGGGGAATACTTGCCTTCGTGAGTTTGTAAATCGATTTGTGTGCGAACCGTATATCTGAATTGAAATCCGACTTCGATACTGTGTTCGTATCAACGCAGGCTACGATCGGACGTAAGTTTTATTACGTTTAGACAAGATTTGATTTTATGATATTGTCAGAATTACATATGATTCATATATGGTGTTTCTGCTACCGTAGATATTGTAGAATCGAAGTCAGATTTAGAAACAGATTGTTTATAGAATTGTTATGAATTGTAGAGTTGATTTGATTAAGATTGCTATCAGAATTATGCTGTTATTCATTTTACAATGTACAGATACTGAAGTTATAGATTGTACCGAAATTTATTAGGAATTCTGGTATTATAAATGTGATGTTAAGACTGACGGGGTTACAAGACTGTATTGTTATGCCGTTGAAACATCAGTTAGTGCAGATTGATCAGATTCAGTATTGGTTTCTGTTATCTTGTGATATTGATGATGTGATCAGATAGTATTTTGTTCAGATATTGATCAGATTATGTATTGAATTGGGTATTGTTCAGAACAGATTGTGATTTGAACTACACATTGATACAGTGTATTGGTTATTGTCATTTCAGATCAGATATGGACAAATTCGACTTCGAGACGTCGTCTTCATCAGATCAGGAAGACAAAGGTATAATTCATGTGATATTTGGGAAGAACAACTCAATTGAGATCGCGTTGGGTTGCCCACTAAATCATATACTATACTCTTGTTATGTTTTTATATGATTATGCTATGATTATAGATTGTTATTCATGCATTAAGATAGGACAGTCTGGAGATCAGGCAGACTCTAGACGTTCGGCGATATCTCAGCTCTGGGGAAGATCACCGCCCCTTTGTAGATGCGGATACAGATCAGGCCGAAGTCTAGGAATAAGACGTACAGCACCTCGATTGGTAGGGTAGGTGACAGCCAGTGACGTCTTATTCACCCCGGGATCCCTAGAGTTTCAGATCGAGTCAAGTCTAGACATGATTTATTTAGGACTGCATGCTTATATAGATGTGGCTCCTAGATCATGGGACCCATCGTTATTGCTTCCAGTTGTGCTAGCATGTTTTTATGATTTAGATGGGTTATATGTATGTTTAGCTGATTTGAAGGGCATGCTTGTTGTGATTAGATTTCATAGCTTATGAAATCTAATGTTTTGATTTTAGTCGTGACAGCATGTTTCATGAATTATTTTATGTATATACATGTTTACCATGTTTTATACTGGGATTTATTTCTCACCGGAGTTATCCGGCTGTCGTCTTGTTTTGTATGTGTGCATGACGACAGGTGGGGCAGGATCAGGGTCAAGATGATGATGAGAGAAGACGAGTATAGCGTGGTGATTCCGGACTTACAGTAGACTTGGTTTTATTACTTGACTTTAGTAGTGGAACTTTAGATTAGATTATTGTACTTTTAATACTGAAATGTATTTTATACAGATATGTGTAGTATTTAGATTCCATTACCTTCCGCTATTGTATATTAAAAAAGAAAAATTTTTAGACCCTGTTTTATCTTAATTGATAATTAAATCCCAACGATGATTAAGAAAATGATTAGCGTCCGGGTCCCCACACAAACTGAAGTTGTAAATAGAACTTTGAGAACACTTTTGCGTGCTATTCTTAAAAAGAACTTGGATTGAAATTTCTAGGCACTTTATTTTGGGGTTGCCTAGGACTAAGAAGGTGAGGGATTCTATTTTTGGATTACTTTATGGGCTAAACTTTGCTCCATATTGTTGTAATCTACTACTTGTCATCCTCAAACGGATGGACAAACTGAAGTTGTAAATAGAACTTTGAGAACACTTTTGCGTGCTATTCTTAAAAAGAACTTGGACTGACATTTCTATACCAGGTACTGGTGTTATTTTAGAAGTATGTATAGAATAAACTGAATGAATTAAAAGAATTGAGATATCAGTTTGATGATTTATGGCTTGAGAGTTAGAGTTATATCAGAATATGTATTTCTCTATGAGATATCTCAGTTATGCTATGGGTTGATGAATCATGTATTCAGAAGTATTCTGATGATTTTATACCGTGTATCTATGATGCGTTGATATAAGATTGATGGAATTGAATATCTTGTATGGAATAATCTGGGAGTTCGGATTACTGTATACAAAATGGTTTGGATATAAAGTAAGTTGAGGACAGTGATTACTGACTGAAACAACAGCAATATCAGATAGTTATATTTGCTGGAGTTTGGTAGATTATTATATCCGATTGTTGTTTTGAAATTGCTTGCGAATAGTTATTGTTCTGAACAGTATTGAGACAGATGATATTGTTTGGGGGACATTACATTCGAAGAAGATATAGCAGTTGATCTAAACGACTTGAAGATGTGATCAGTTAGTCAGCATTATCAGATATTGATTTATACTCGAATCGGAACTGATATTACTGTTATTCTACATCCTTACATGATACCGATTGTGATATATGAGTGCGATTATATACAGTGCAATCGAATCTGAGCGTCGATCAGAACATCAGGTAGGTATTACGGTTATATATATATCTTGTTTGTGCTGAATATTCCGAATCTGGAATGACAGACAGGATCAGAAGTGCACAGTGATTGATTCGGTACTCCTTTCGGTAACAGAACAGGTATGAAATTTGAAAGTATGGTTTTGATATAAACAAATGCGATCAGTTGTGGCAGAATATGTATTGAAATATCTAAATTGCCAACAGTTGAAGACAGAAAGATAGAGACAAAGAGATTAATTATCTTGATTGTCGATTCTCGAATAGAAATGGGAGTGCATTTCTATAAATTATGTGATAACACTACTGAATTCCTGTTTTGATTGTACGGTGATGTGATTATGAATGCCAGATTGTTCGAATCTGCCTCTATTATGTGTACAGGACGACGTACAGATATGATCAGACGACTGAAGTTATGCTAGAAAAGAGGTCAGATTGTATTGAATGCCAAAGTTGAATATATCATACCAGGAGTTTGGTTGCTTTTATACTTCTGGCAATATATACAGTTAACTCTTTTCTTTATTGTGCATAATTGAAGGATCATCGGAGTGAACTATCCTGATACTGGAGGATATTCAGTAGTTGTAGTGCGTGATGTTAGCACTAGTTGGAATAACTGAATGTTATTTATGAATTTTCATACGACGATAGCTATCAAATGCGTATTGAGATAGCATTCTTAGAAATTGTGTACAGTGAGAACTGTTAATTTTCGTTGTATGAAGGATCTCTGAGATTCGATTTGATCGAATCAGGAGTATGATTCAGAAGAAAAAAAATGAAAGAAAAGGAAGATAGCTCGAAATTTGACATTAAACAGGCCAATGTCGGATGATGACGATTGGTAATTGGAGCTGGAAATTGAATATATCCTTGACTAGGATTGATAAATGATGATACTGATTTGCTACAGAACTATTTAGTGGCATATATGGATGCTGTATAGCCAATATTCTACGATTGATTATGTCACGAATCATTTCAAGTAGTATTATGACATTATACTTCTTGAATGAGTGTTTTCCATTTGGAGTCAAGATCCGGGAAAGGAAAATACCTCAGAATGATGTTAAGGAAATGAGTTTGGATGTTAAACTCTGTTATACATTTCTTCTGATAGATTTGAATTAATTTAGTGAGAGTTCGAGGACGAACTCAGATCTAAGAGGGGGAGAAATGTAATGTCCGAGAATTTAATTACCGTAATCTGGAATTAATCTGAAATGATTTATGGATTAATTGCGGTAAAGTGTTCGCGCATATGCGCGAGCAGTCGAGTATGCGGATAAGGCTCTCGGCGCATATGCGCGGAATTGTGCGCCCATATGCGCCAGGCATGCAGCACGAAAATATGCCACTTGTTGCTTGTGTACGAGGTGTGTATATATATATATATATACATGTAAACGTAAACCCTCAGCAAAAAAATCAGAAAAGGGTCGAGGAATTGCCAGAAATCCTTACGCCTTTTTGTTTTGATCCGTCCGTCAGATTTTGAATCCGACTTCAGTACCGAGTTCCTATCAACGTAGGCTACAACTGGACGTAAGTTTTGCTACGTTTAGACATGTTTTGAATTTATGATATTGTCTAAATTGAATAGGAGTTAGATATGATGTTCTTGACACAGTAGACATCGTATATCTGAAGTCAGATTGAAGAACGGACTGTGTATGGAATTGTTAGGAATTTTCAGAGTTTATTCGATTGTAATTATCTTGAATTGATATCAGAATCATGGTATTATTGATGTTGTGATACTGGGATTGATATCTGATTTGTACTATATCACTGGATATGTTGATATTAGTCAGATTGGGATCAGATGAGTTGTTGAATTGTTATACTGATAGTGTATTACCGGGATTGCGGGATTGTACAGAATTGATATAGAATTTGGTATTGATATTGATTATGAGTTTCTGTATTATATCTGTGATGTTGGGATTGACGGGGTTACTGAGATTGTATTATTATACCGTCGAAACATCAGCGAATTGATATTGATCAGACTCAGTATTGATTGTGATTATATCATGATATTGTCAATATGAATTGGATTGTGTCTTGATTCGATATTGATCAGAACAGGCTTTGAATTGAGCTGTAGATTAACACAGTCTATTCGATATTGTGAATTCAGATTGACATGGACAGACGTGAAATGGAGTCTTCGTCTTCGTCAGATCATGAAGACAAAGGTATAAGTCAATGTGGTATTGGGAGATGGACTTGAGTCGGTTTAGACTCGGGTTTCCCTAAATCACATACTTTACTTTATTGCATTGATTGATTTATATACTTGTTTCTTGAGTTATAGATTACTGGTATTAGAAGAGTAATCTTATGACAGAAGTGCCGTTAGTGGTGGGATCGCCACGGGCACATTGCACGATGTCATAAGATGGTGTATTGGCAGATGTGCCAAAGACTGTCTGTGGGGACCCGGACGCTAATCAAGTTCTTAATCATCATTGGGACTAATTAATCAATTATAAACAGGGTCTAAATTTTTTTTTTTAAAATGCGGAACGTAGTGACATACAACATATATACATATCAGTATATAAAATACAAATCCTGTATTTCAACATTTATTCAAACTAGGGTTTGAAACTAAAGTCAAGTGTTTAACCCTACATCTAGTCCAAGTCCGGTGCCACCACTCTAATCACGATCTAGCTCTTCAACTTCTCGACCCTGGACCTGTCCCACCTGTTGTCAAGTACACATACAGACAAGACAACAGCCGGATATACCGGTGAGAATATAATCTCCAGTATAAATCAATGAAACATGCAATCATATAAACCATATACAGCATGTAATCAGGTAACATGAATATGTAACAAATCTAAAACCTAATCAATATCATGCTATTGACAATACTCGTAGATCTACAATTCAGACTAGACTCAATCCTAGTCTAGGGATCCCGGTTTCCAGATGTGGTATTCCTATATCGAATTCCGTAAAGGATGGAACCATAATCTCTATTACTCGATATAACCAGTGCCCTGGTATTCCTATATCGAATTCCGTAATAGAAGAATTCCAATACCCTTTACTCGATATAACCAAATATGGTGTTCCTATATCGAATTCCGTAATAGATTCCATTACTTGATATAACCAAACATCTAGTGTCCTGACCTAACCGTCAAGGACTGTAGCTCTATCGCTAGTATCTTATCTTGTGACATCGTGCAATGTGCCGTGGCGATACCACCACTATCCGGCACTTCTGTCACAAGATAACTTGTCTAATACCTGTCATCTAAAGTCAAGAGAACAAGTACATTAATCAATGTAATGCAAATATCCATGCAATAAAATAAAGTATGTGATTTAGGGAAACCCAAGTCTAAACCGACTCAAGTCCATCTCCCAACACCACATCGACTTATACCTTTCGTTGCAGTCTCGGTTTCCTGCTCAGTCGAAGTCTTGAATTCACAGTCTGTCTGGTAATGACAATATCAATAACTTGATGTCAATATACCACTCGAATCAATAACAATCTGATAAATCTTGATTTAATTCAAAATCAACGGCATAACGGTACAATCTCCATATTCCCGTCAATACCATTTCACCAGATAACAGTTACAATCCATAACTCATATCCAACACAATCTATAATCAATCCATAATCCAAATCTGTCCGGTATCAACTGATTATAATCAGAAAATCATAACAATTCCATAATCAGTCTATTTCTTAATCTGACTTCGATTCTGTGATGTCTAACATATCAAGAACATCATATACGAATCCTATTTAATTATGACAACAGCATAATTTCAAAGCATGTCAAAACGTAGCAAAACTTACGTCAAAGTGTAGCCTACGTCGATAGGATAACAGTACCGAAGTCGGATTATAATTCAGACGGACGGATTGATCGCACGATTGAATTTAAAATCAAATCCCTCGGCTTCCAATTCTTTTTCCTCTGATTTACAAATTCTGTATGTATACCTATATATATTGCATGCAAAATCCCCTACGTGTCACCTCAAGAATTCGCCCAAATCCTCTCGCGCATAAGCGCGCATGGTCTTCGTGCATATGCGCGAGACCATGTCTCGGCGCGTGCTGCGCAACTTCGCCTCGCGCATATGCGCGCATCTATCGGCGCATGTGCGCGAGGTGTATTGCATTTCGGGGGTGGCTACTGTCTCCTTCGCGCATATGCGCGCAATCACTCGCGCATATGCGCGAAACCCACTGTTCGATGCGCGCATGTGCGCGCCTTGGCTCGCGCATGTGCGTGAATCCTTCGCACATAAACACACACTTTTCACACGTACTTGTATTTCATGTCCCGATTAATCCTTTCGTAATCATATCAAATTATACATCAATAATTATAGATTAATAGGATTAAATTCCCGGGCATTACATTTCTCCCCCCCTAAGATACGATTTCGTCCTCGAAATCATCGATATGATCACCATGACGAGTCCATTGAACTTTCACCATTGGAATCATTTTCGTTCTGAGCTGTTTTTCTTTACGATCAATAATCCTGATCGGTTTCTCGACATAACTCAATGTCTCATCCAGCTCAGTCTCGTCTGGTTGAATCACGTGAGAATCATCAGGGAGATATTTCCGCAGCATCGATACATGAAAGACATCATGTATTCCAGATAATGAAGGCGGCAAGGCGAGTCGATAGGCACGATCTCCTATCTTTTCTAGAATTTCATAAGGACCCACATATCTTGGAGACAATTTCCCTTTCTTTCCAAATCTGACAACACCTCTGAAAGGAGAAATCTTCAGGAATACTCGGTCTCCTGCCTCAAATACCAACGGTCTACGTCGAAGGTTGGCATATTTGGCTTGTCTGTCCTGAGCTGCCTTCATTTTCTTCTGAATTAGCTTCACTTTCTCAGTCATATCTCTGATCATATCCGGTCCAGTCTCAGGAACTTCAGAGATATCATCCTAATATAGTGGGGATCTGCATTTCTTTCCGTACAACGCTTCGAATGGAGCCATCTCAATACTCGTTTGATAGCTATTGTTGTACGAAAATTCACAAAGTGGCAATGCATCTTGCCAATTAGTGCTATAATCCAGCACTATAGCTCTCAGCATATCTTCCAATGTCTGGATCGTACGCTCTGACTGTCCGTCAGTTTGTGGATGATACGCGGTACTCAGATATAACTTCGTACCTAGAGCTTGCTGCAGGCTCTGCCAGAAGTGCGAAGTAAATCGAGGATCACGGTCTGAAACAATCGACTTCGGCACTCCATGCAATCTAATCACTTCTCGGACATAGATATCGGCCATCTGATCATATCTATATGTCATCTTGTATGGAATAAAACATGCCGATTTGGTCAATCGATCAATCACGACCCAAATCGCATCACAACCTCGGGAGGATCTCGGCAATTGTGTCACAAAATCCATGGAAATGTGATCCCATTTCCATTCAGAAATGGACAAACTCTGTAACAATCCTCCTGGTTTCTTTCTTTCAACCTTTACCTGTTGGCAATTCAGACACTTGGCTACAAATTCAGTCACATCAGATTTCATTTGTTTCCACCAATACTGTGTCTTTAAATCATTATATATTTTCCTGCCACCATGATGAATGCTAAAATGACTGTTGTGCGCTTCTGTCAGTATTCGTTGTCTCAATTCTGAAACATTTGGCACAACAATAGGATTATTCACATACAAGACATTGTCACGAACCTGATATTCCGATTGATGTCTAGTTCTAACCATCGCAATAGAATTCTGTACATTCTGATCAACTTTCTGAGCTGTTTTAATTTTCAAAAGCAGCTCTGGTTCGGCTCGAATAGCACACAATCTCAGAGGCTGACGATCTGTCTCAAATATTAATCCAGACAAACAGCAGTCTTCAATCAAATTTGATACACCTATAGTCGATAAGGATAGTGCACATACCTTTCGACTCAGCGCATCTGCTGCAGCATTGGACTTCCCTGGATAATACTTGATTTCACAATCAAAGTCTTTCAGTAAATCTAGCCATCTCCGCTGTCTCATATTCAGCTCTGATTGCGAAAACAGATATTTCAAGCTTTTATGATCAGAATATATTTCGAATTTTTCACCATACAGGTAATGTCGCCATATTTTTAAAGCAAAGACAATGGCTGCCAATTCAAGATCATGAATTGGATAACGAGTTTCATGGGGTTTCAGCTGTCTTGAGGCATAAGCAATCACATGCCCTTGCTGCATCAAAACACAACCCAATCCTCGGTGAGATGCATCACAATAAACAACAAATCCACCAGTGCCTGAAGGAATCGTCAACACAGGCGCACTGGTCAGTCTCTTTTTCAACTCAAGAAAACTGGATTCACAGTCTTCTGTCCACAAAAATGGAGCATTCTTCTGAGTTAATTGTGTAATCGGTTTGGCAATACTCGAGAAATCTTTAATAAATCGTCGATAATATCCTGCCAAACCCATAAAACTGCGAATCTCGGGTACAGATGTAGGTCTCGGCCAAGAAATCACTGCCTCAACCTCACTGGAATCAACTGATATACCGTCTCCCGATATAATGTGACCCAAAAACACAACCTGTTTCAGCCAAAACTCGCATTTCGACAATTTAGCATACAGTTTCTCTGCCCTTAGAATTCTCATTACAGTCCTCAGATGATTAGCATGCTCAATCATATTCTTCGAATAAATCAATATATCATCAATGAATATGATAACAAAATCATCCAAATATTTCTGAAAGACGCGGTTCATCAATCCCATAAATACCGTCGGTGCATTCGTCAAACCAAATGGCATGACAATAAACTCATAGTGTCCATACCTGGTTCTGAATGCTGTCTTTGAGATATCAGAGTCCCTGACTCTCAATTGATGGTATCCAGATCTCAAATCGATCTTGGAATACACAGATGAACCCTGCAACTGATCAAACAGATCATCAATACGAGGCAAGGGGTATTTATTCTTTACCGTTGCCTTGTTCAGTTGCCTATAGTCGATACAAAGTCTCATCGACCCGTCTTTCTTTCTCACGAACAGTACTGGAGCACCCCAAGGAGATACACTCGGTCTAATATATCCCTTGGCCAGTAAATCCTCCAACTGTTCTTTCAATTCCTTTAACTCGATCGGTGCCCTCCTGTAAGGAGCTCTCGAAATCGGAACTGTTCCTGGCATTAACTCAATGCTGAAGTCTATCTCTCGAATCGGAGGCAATCCAGGAATCTCATCTGGAAAGACATCAGCAAACTCACACACCACTGGCAAGTCCGCCAATGATGGGCTCGTCTTCAGTAAATCAACTGAATATACCATGAATCCATCCGCTCCCTTCTGCAATAATCGAGTCATATTTATGGCAGATATCAAAGGAATTCTAGCTCTAGAACCCTTACCATAAAATTTCCACTCCTCAGCCATCTCAGGTCTGAATCGAACTATCTTGTGGAAACAATCGACTGTAGCTCGGTACTTGGTCAACATGTCGATGCCGACAATACAATCAAAATCAGATAAACCAAGAACAATACAGTCTAAATCAATCGTATGCCCGTCGTACTGCAGTATACACGATTTCACAGATTTCACTGATATCAAACCTGTTCCTAACGGAGACGTGACAGATACTACAGTAGCTAAGGACTCAACAGGCAATGAATGCATTAAAGCAAATCGCTCAGACATAAAAGTATGTGATGCACCAGTATCAATCAGTACATATGCAGGATAACCAGAAATAAAACAGTTACCTGCAACTACATCATCAGGTGCATCCTGAGCTTGTTCCTCAGTCAAAGCAAACAATCGGGCCTGCTGTCTAGGAGGCTGGCTCGCGGTCTGGCCCCCTCCTGGCCTCTGCTGTGACAGAGTAGACGGCTACTGGCTGAAAAGTATGAACGGCAGATGGTCGTCTACCTGCCTGAGCCACTGATCCAGATGACTCAGCTGCCTGCGATCCCTGGGCACCTCGCTGTGGACATACTCGGGCAAAGTGTCCCTGCTGTCTACAGATACGACAGCTGCCAACTACTCCTCGGCACTGATCTGTGGAATGCCTCCCTCCACAAGTACCACAGTACGGTCCTGCATAACTCTGGCTCTGACCGGTCTGTCTAGAGCCACTCGAACTGGACGAAGTAGTCCCTGATTTCTTGAATTGCTTCCCTCTAGCCTTCAAGAAATACTTCTTCCCGGTACTACTGCTGCTGCCTCCTTCCAATCGAGGAGGTGGTTGTTGCTGTCCCGGTGCTGGAAGCACAAATGAAGCCTCTCTCTGCCTCATCAGGCCTGCCTCGGCTCCCTTGGCTCTGTTCAGGGCATCGGTGAAATTGTTAGGCCTCCCATTATTTACCAGCGTAAAAATCTCAGGATTTAGGCCATTTATGAATTGGTCTGCTACGGCCTCATCATGTTCAGCTACGTGGGGAGCAAATCGGAGCAATGTCGAAAACTTAGCCACATATTCCTCAATGTTCAACTGGCCTTGTTTCAGGTTTGCAAACTCGGCTCCCTTGTCCTTCCTATAAGATACTGGAAAGAACCGTAGATAAAATTCAGATTTGAACACATTCCAGGTAATGGCCGTACCTCGCTGTTCCAATGCCCTTTTTGTCGTGATCCACCAGTGTTTAGCAACGTCATGCAACTGGTGTATTATCAGTTTAGCCCTCTTTTCCTCAGTGTACTCCAAAGATTCAAACAGTGATTCAATGTCGTCCAACCAACTTTCACATAACACGGAGTTCTCCGTACCTTTCAAAGTCGGTGGATGAAATGACTGAAACCGTTTCAGCAATTTCTCCATTGTTGTAGGTGTCACATCCATGGGAGGATTCGAGGTACTCCCTTGTTCTGGCATTCTCCTCGGAGGCATATCTGAATTCAAAAGGATTAGCAATCCCAACAATAATCCTGTTTCAAGCCTCCCTGGATCATCTTACAGCTGATCCATTCCATTAATACACAATACCATATCAATAACAGATAAATCAGGTAACATGTATTAAAGCAGTAAACATGCTAGCAATCAAAAGCAAGGAAAGAAAATCTCATTCTACCCCGCTCCCTAGCTGCTATCTCAATCTCAAGGATCTATGGCTCTGATACCACCTGTTGTGGGGACCCGGACGCTAATCAAGTTCTTAATCATCATTGGGACTAATTAATCAATTATAAACAGGGTCTAAATTTTTTTTTTAAAAATGCGGAACGTAGTGACATACAACATATATACATATCAGTATAAAAAATACAAATCCTGTATTTCAACATTTATTCAAACTAGGGTTTGAAACTAAAGTCAAGTGTTTAACCCTACATCTAGTCCAAGTCCGGTGCCACCACTCTAATCACGATCTAGCTCTTCATCTTCTCGACCCTGGACCTGTCCCACCTGTTGTCAAGTACACATACAGACAAGACAACAGCCGGATATACCGGTGAGAATATAATCCCCAGTATAAATCAATGAAACATGCAATCATATAAACCATATACAGCATGTAATCAGGTAACATGAATATGTAACAAATCTAAAACCTAATCAATATCATGCTATTGACAATACTCGTAGATCTACAATTCAGACTAGACTCAATCCTAGTCTAGGGATCCCGGTTTCCAGATGTGGTATTCCTATATCGAATTCCGTAAAGGATGGAACCATAATCTCTATTACTCGATATAACCAGTGCCCTGGTATTCCTATATCGAATTCCGTAATAGAAGAATTCCAATACCCTTTAGTCGATATAACCAAATATGGTGTTCCTATATCGAATTCCGTAATAGATTCCATTACTCGATATAACCAAACATCCAGTGTCCTGACCTAACCGTCAAGGACTGTAGCTCTATCGCTAGTATCTTATCTTGTGACATCGTGCAATGTACCGTGGCGATACCACCACTATCCGGCACTTCTGTCACAAGATAACTTGTCTAATACCTGTCATCTAAAGTCAAGAGAACAAGTACATTAATCAATGTAATGCAAATATCCATGCAATAAAATATAGTATGTGATTTAGGGAAACCCAAGTCTAAACCGACTCAAGTCCATCTCCCAACACCACATCGACTTATACCTTTCGTTGCAGTCTCGGTTTCCTGCTCAGTCGAAGTCTTGAATTCACAGTCTGTCTGGTAATGACAATATCAATAATCTGATGTCAATATACAACTCGAATCTATAACAATCTGATAAATCTTGATTTAATTCAAAATCAACGGCATAACGGTACAATCTCCATATTCCCGTCAATACCATTTCACCAGATAACAGTTACAATCCATAACTCATATCCAATACAATCTATAATCCATCCATAATCCAAATCTGTCCGGTATCAACTGATTATAATCAGAAAATCATAACAATTCCATAATCAGTCTATTTCTTAATCTGACTTCGATTCTGTGATGTCTAACATATCAAGAACATCATATACGAATTCTATTTAATTCTGACAACAGCATAATTTCAAAGCATGTCAAAACGTAGCAAAACTTACGTCAAAGTGTAGCCTACGTCGATAGGATAACAGTACCGAAGTCGGATTATAATTCAGACGGACGGATTGATCGCACGATTGAATTTAAAATCAAATCCCTCGGCTTCCAATTCTTTTTCCTCTGATTTACAAATTCTGTATGTATACCTATATATATTGCATGCAAAATCCCCTACATGTCACCTTAAGAATTCGCCCAAATCCTCTCGCGCATATGCGCGCATGGTCTTCGCGCATATGCGCGAGACCATGTCTCGGCGCGTGCTGCGCAACTTCGCCTCGCGCAGATGCGCGCATCTATCGGCGCATGTGCGCAAGGTGTATTGCATTTCGGGGGTGGCTACTGTCTCCTTCGCGCATATGCGCGCAATCACTCGCGCATATGCGCGAAACCCACTGTTCGATGCGCGCATGTGCGCGCCTTGGCTCGCGCATGTGCGTGAATCCTTCGCACATAAACACACACTTTTCACACGTACTTGTATTTCATGTCCCGATTAATCCTTTCGTAATCATATCAAATTATACATCAATAATTATAGATTAACAGGATTAAATTCCCGGGCATTACACTGTCACATGATGTTGGTTATCGATGTGGATAGATTGATAGCTTCTTCTATTACTTTTGGTTGATATTATATCGATGTGGATAGATGTATAGCTTCTTCTATTACTGTTAATTGATATTATATCGATGTGGATAGATTCATCGTTCCTTCTATTACTGTTAATCGATGTTATATCGATGTGGATAGAATCGGACTTTGTTCTATTACTGGTAATCGATATCATATCAATGTGAATAGAATCAGGGCTTGCTCTATTACTGGTAATCGATAATATATCAATGTGGATAGAATCAGGGCTTCGTCTATTACTGTTAATCGATACTGTATCGGTGTGGATAGAACTGGAGTCTTTTCTATTACTGTTAATCGATACTATATCGACGTGGATAGAACTGGAGTCTTTTCTATTACTGTTAGTCGATATATAAATGCCAACTTCTGGAACCGGGATCCCTACACTAGGATTGAGTCTAGTCTGAATTTAGTAGCTACGAGTATTGTTGACAGTGTGTTATTGATTATGTTTCAGATTTGTTACATATTGTTGATACCTGATTACATGCTTTATATTTGTTTATATGATTGCATGTTTCATTGATTTATACTGGGAGTTATTCTCACCGGTTTATCCGGCTGTTGTCTTGTCTGTATGTGTACTTGACAACAGGTGGGACAGGTTCAGGGTCAAGGAGATGAGGAGAGATCGAGTTAGAGTGGAGACTTCGGACTTTGATCTGAGATAGGGTTTGAACACTTGACATTAGTTGTTAAACTCTAGTTTGAATAAATGTCTTGTAAGATAGGATTTGTATTTTGTATACTGAGATGTATATATATGTTTTATTTCACTACGTTCCGCAATTTAAAAAGAAAAATTTTTCGACCCTGTTTTATAATTGATTAATTAGTCCCAATGATGATTAAGAACTTGATTAGCGTCCGGGTCCCCACAGTATATATATGATTTGTGCTGATTCAATTCTTCCCCATTTCAAGTGAAAGCACCGAGAGCTATTTCCAAAGAGGGTGAGAGGTTTCCTTCATATTAGAATTGAGGTTTTGCAAGATTTAGCCATCCGATTTTAGATCCGACTTCGGTTTTGAACTCCTCTCATCAATTGCTATTCAAGGAGGTAAGTATTGTTTAATTCCAACATGTTTCCAAATATATGTGTTGAAGAAATTATGATTTTGTTGAAGATATGTGTTCTTGAGATTATGAGCATTGTATATTCGCTACCGGATCGAATTATGGATGTTGTACGTGATGGTTTCGATTTTCAGCATGTATTATTGAAGAATATATCGATTTTCAGAGTTGAAGAGGATTATGTCATTGATATTGTGATGTTGATGGGATTATGATATTGTTATATGTTGAGATTGAGTTATCGGTATCGCGAGACTACGCCGTTACGCCGTTGAATTGTATTGAAATCAATTACAGATTTGTACATTGAGTTGATTGAGATGTATTTTGATAGAATGTGTCTACACATTGTCATTTCAGATTAGTTTTGACAGAGTGACATTCCGAGTTCAAGATCTCGATAGACATTGTGCGACGAAAGGTATAATTCATGTGGTCACGGGATTGCACAACTCGATTCAGAATTGATACGAGTTTCCCTAAATCACATACTAGATTGTTATTACATTGATTATGTAATGCCTTGTTTATCGACTTATATTCGAGTCCTGAGATAGGAGATATTGGCAGATTGGCCAAAACTAGACGTTTCGGTGTATCGACGCATAGGAGTAGATTTGCTCTATGTGTAGACCCTCGATACAGAGTTGACCGAAGTCTAGGAATAAGACGTACCGTCGCCCCGAGTGGTTGGGTAGGTGACAGACCGTCTTATTCACACCGGGATCCCTAGATTAGAAATGAGTCGAGTCAAGATTTAAATGTTGAATACAGATTTGTATTCTTCTACATGTTTAGATTCACATGCATGTTATTTGATACATATGCTATGCTTTTGTACATGATTATTACATTGCATGCATCCATGTTTTATACTGGGATATGTTCTCACCGGAGTTATCCGGCTGTTGTCGTGTCTGTATGTGTGCATGGCAACAGGTGGGGCAGGATCTGGGTCTCGAGCTAGATGAGAGATTGATGATAGCGTGGAGATCTCGGGCGTCGAAGATCCCTAGTGTTTCCTACTGGACTTGTATCACTTATGTTGTAGTTGGTATCTAAACACTAGAGTATGGTTGTACTAGACAGACTTGTATGTACCTGATGTTGTTTAATTATTATAAAGATATGTCATGCTTTTATTATACATTTGAATTAATGTTAAAAGCAAATTTTTGACCCACATTTTCGAACAAAGATCCAATTAAATCCCAAAAGAATTGAGTTAGAGCCCGGGTCCCCACAGGTTTACTTCAGAGTTTGTCTATTCCTGAATGGAAATGGGACCACATTTCCATGGATTTCGTGACGAAGTTACCTCGATCTTCGCGGGGTTGTGACGCGATTTGGGTTGTGATAGATAGACTGACCAAATCAGCTTGCTTCATTCCGTACAGAATGACTTATCGATATGATCAGATGGCGGAGATTTATGTCAGAGAGGTCGTCAGATTGCATGGTGTGCCGAAGTCTATCGTATCAGATCGTGATCCACGATTCACTTCTCACTTTTGGCACATTTTGCAGCAGGCTTTAGGTACGACTTTACACCTGAGCACTGCTTATCATCCTCAGACAGACGGACAGTCAGAGCGGACTATCCAGACTTCAGAGGACATGCTGAGGGCTGTAGTACTAGACTTTGGTACTAGCTGGCAAGATTCATTGTCGTTGTGTGAGTTTTCATACAACAACAGCTATCAGACTAGCATTGAGATGGCACCGTTCGAAGCTTTGTATGGCAAGAAGTGCAGATCTCCTCTGTATTGGGATGTTATTTCTGAGGTACCAAAGTTGGGGCCTGATATGATTCGAGATATGACTGAAAAGGTGAAGATCATTCAGAAGAAAATGAAGACAACACAGGATAGGAAACCGAAATACGCCAATGTCAGACGCAGACCATTGGTATTTGAGTAGGGAGACAGAGTATTTTTGAAGATTTCTCCTTTCAGAGGCGTTGTCAGATTTGGCAAGAAAGGGAAGTTGTCTCCGAGATACGTCGGTCCGTATGAGATTCTTGAGAAGATTGGCGATCGAGCTTATAGACTTGCTCTTCCTCCTTCATTGTCCGGTATACATGACGTTTTTCATGTATCGATGTTGCGCAGATATATGCCGGATAGTTCTCATGTCATTCAGCCTGACGAAGCCGAGCTGGATCAGACTCTGAGCTATGTTGAAAGACCGATACAGATTCTTGATCGGAAGGAGAAACAGCTTAGAACCAAGGCCATTCCGCTGGTGAAGGTTCAGTGGAGTCGTCATGGCATCGAGGAAGCAACATGGGAAACAGAGTCTGAGATGAGACAGAGGCATCCCGAGCTATTCAGTTGATGTAAGTATTTTGTTAGTTTGATTTTACTGCTTTTGTATATACTTGCATGATTACTGGTTTATGAGTTCGAGGACAAACTCCTCTTTAAGAGGGGGAGAAATGTAAGGCTCAAGAATTATCAGTTGTTATTGATGTTCGATTTGAAGCTATGAGAATGCATGTCAGATTATAAGAAGTGTTAGTTGAAAAAGATAGAATTTTACAATGTAAGGCCGAAGCCAGACCGCACCCGCACTCAGAAGTGGACAGCACCCGCGGTGTTTAGACAGAAAGTTGATGGAGTTGTGCGAAGCAAGACCGCACCCGCGGTCCTGCAATGACCGCACCCGCGGTCCTCGAAATTTAGAAAATGCAAGATGTGCCGTGGGCACAGCGCACCCGCGCTGCTAGTGTACCGCACCCGCGGTCATGCGTGCCCTTGGAAGAATGAGCCATGTGTTATATAACATGCAAGATATAAATAGAGGTGTCTTCATTTCCTCTTCCACTTTAGCTGATAACCGAGAGAGTCCAGGGAGAATAGCTTCAACCTTTCTTCAACTTTGAAATTATTCTTTTCAAGATTTAGCCATCCGAATTTAGTTCTGACTTCGGTTTTGAGCTCTTCTCGTTATTAGCTACAAGGTGATGTAAGATTTATACAATTTCTACATGTTTTGAAATTGAGATGCTGGGGAAATTGTGATATGGTGTATAATATGTGTTCTTGATATTATGAGCAGCGTAGAAACGTAAACGGATCAATTTTCAGACGCCGTATGTTACTGTTTCGAAATTACAGCATGTATTATGTGAAGATTATACAGATTTCGGTATACATGTTTGTGTTGGATGAGATTATGAGTAATTGGGATTGATTATTATATTGTTATGTTGAGATTGAGTTATCGGTATCGCAAGAATACGCCGTTATGCCGTCAATTTGTACCAAGATTTATTATTGACTGGAATATGGTGTTGCTTTGAGTTAGAGATTGATATTGTGTATATCCACATTGCCATTTCAGATTTATATTGGCTACATTGAACTTGAGACTTCGACTATGACACTGACTATTCGGCAAGAAAGGTATAATTCATGTGGTCACGGGATTGCACAACTCGATTCAGATTTGATACGAGTTTCCCTAAATCACATACTAGATTGTTATTACATTTGATCAAGTAATGTCTTGTTTATTGATTTATATTCAAGTCCTGAGATAGGAGATATTGGCAGATTGGCCAAAACTAGACGTTTCGGTGTATCGACGCATAGGAGTAGATTTACTCTATGTGTAGACCCTCGATACAGAGATGACCGAAGTCTAGGATTAAGACGTACCGTCACCCTGATTGGTTGAGTAGGTGACAGGTCGTATTATTCACACCGGGATCCCTAGAGTAGAAACGAATCGAGTCAAGAATTAGATGTTGAATACAGATTTGTATTCTTTTACATGTTTTAGATTATAATTCATGTTATATGCTATGCTTGTGTACATGATTTATGACATTGCATGCATCCATGTTTTATACTGGGATATGTTCTCACCGGAGTTATCCGGCTGTTGTCGTGTCTGTATGTGTGCATGGCAACAGGTGGGGCAGGATCTGGGTCTCGAGCTAGATGAGAGACTGATGATAGCGTGGAGATCTCGGGCGTTGAAGATTTCTAGTGTTTCCTACTAGACTTGTATCACTTATGTTTGTAGTTGATATTTAAACACTAGTGTATGGTTGTATTAAACAGACTGGTATGTACCTTATGTTGTTTAGTTAATATACAGACATGTTATGCTTTAATTACACATTTGAAATAATGTTAAAAGCAAAATTTTGACCCATATTTTCGAACAAAGATCCAATTAAATCCCAAGGAATTGAGTTAGAGCCCGGGTCCCCACATTGTTGTAATCTACTATTTGTCATCCTCAAACGGATGGACAAACTGAAGTTGTAAATAGAACTTTGGGAACACTTTTGCGTGCTATTCTTAAAAGAACTTGGACTGACATTTCTATGGACTTTATTTTGGGGTTACCTAGGACTAAGAAGGGGAGGGATTTTATTTTTGGATTACTTTATGGGCTAAACTTTGCTCCATATTGTTGTAATCTACTATTTGTCATCCTCAAACGGATGGACAAACTGAAGTTGTCAATAGAACTTTGGGAACACTTTTGCGTGCTATTCTTAAAAAGAACTTGGATTGACATTTCTATGGACTTTATTTTGGGGTTGCCTAGGACTAAGAAGGGGAGGGATTCTATTTTTGGATTACTTTATGGGCTAAACTTTGCTCAATATTGTTGTAATCTACTACTTGTCATCCTCAAACAGATGGACAAACTGAAGTCGTCAATAGAACTTTGGGAACACTTTTGCGTGCTATTCTTAAAAAAAACTTGGATTGACATTTCTATGGACTTTATTTTGGGGTTGCCTAGGACTAAGAAGGGGAGGGATTCTATTTTTGGATTACTTTATGGGCTAAACTTTGCTCAATATTGTTGTAATCTACTACTTGTCATCCTCAAACGGATGGACAAACTGAAGTTGTAAATAGAACTTTGGGAACACTTTTGCGTGCTATTCTTAAAAAGAACTTGGATTGACATTTCTATGGACTTTATTTTGGGGTTGCCAAGAACTAAGAAGGGGAGGGATTTTATTTTATGGATTACTTTATGGGCTAAAACGTTAGAAGTTTACAACTAGTAGATTACAACAATATGGAGCAAAGTTTATCCATCCGTTTGAGGATGACAAGTAGTAGATTACAACAATATTGAGCAAAGTTTAGATGGACAAACTGAAGTTGTCAATAGAACTTTGGGAACACTTTTGCGTGCTATTCTTAAAAAGAACTTGGACTGACATTTTTATGGACTTTATTTTGGGGTTGTCTAGGACTAAGAAGGGGAGGGATTCTATTTATGGATTACCTTATGGGCTAAACTTTGCACAATATTGTTGTAATCTACTACTTGTCATCCTCAAACGGATGGACAAACAGAAGTTGTAAATAGAACTTTGGGAACACTTTTGCGTGCTATTCTTAAAAAGAACTTGGATTGACATTTCTATGCACTTTATTTCGGGGTTGCCTAGGACTAAGAAGGTGAGGGATTCTATTTTTGGATTTCTTTATGGGCTAAACTTTGCTCAATATTGTTGTAATCTACTACTTGTCATCCTCAAACGGATGGACAAACTGAAGTTGTAAATAGAACTTTGGCAACACTTTTGCGTGCTATTCTTAAAAAGAACTTGGATTGACATTTCTATGGATTTTATTTTGGGGTTGCCTAGGACTAAGAAGGTGAGGGATTCTATTTTTGGATTACTTTATGGGCTAAACTTTGCTCAATATTGTTGTAATCTACTACTTGTCATCCTCAAACGGATGGACAAACTGAAGTTGTAAATAGAACTTTGAGAACACTTTTGCGTGCTATTCTTAAAAGAACTTGGATTGACATTTCTATGCACTTTATTTTGGGGTTGCCTAGGACTAAGAAGGTGAGGGATTCTATTTTTGGATTACTTTATGGGCTAAACTTTGCTCCATATTGTTGTAATCTACTACTTGTCATCCTCAAACGGATGGACAAACTGAAGTTGTAAATAGAACTTTGAGAACACTTTTGCGTGCTATTCTTAAAAAGAACTTGGACTGACATTTCTATGGACTTTATTTTGGACAATCCAAGTTCTTTTTAAGAATAGCACGCAAAAGTGTTCCCAAAGTTCTATTGACAACTTCAGTTTGTCCATCTTTTTGAGGATGACAAGCAGTAGATTACAACAATATTGAGCAAAGTTTAGCCCATAAAGTAATCCAAAAATAGAATCCCTCCCCTTCTTAGTCCTAGGCAACCCCAAAATAAAGTCCATAGAAATGTCAATCCAAGTTCTTTTTAAGAATAGCACGTAAGAGTGTTCTCAAAGTTCTATTTACAACTTCAGTTTGTCCATCCGTTTGAGGATGACAAGCAGTAGATTACAACAATATGAAGCAAAGTTAAGCCCATAAAGTAATCCAAAAATAAAATCCCTCCCCTTCTTAGTCCTAGGCAACCCCAAAATAAAGTCCATAGAAATGTCAGTCCAAGTTCTTTTTAAGAATAGCACGCAAAAGTGTTCTCAAAGTTCTATTTACAACTTCAGTTTGTCCATCCGTTTGAGGATGACAAGTAGTAGATTACAACAATATTGAGCAAAGTTTAGCCCATAAAGTAATCCAAAAATAGAATCCCTCCCCTTCTTAGTCCTAGGCAACCCCAAAATAAAGAGCATAGAAATGTCAATCCAAGTTCTTTTTAAGAATAGCACACAAAAGTGTTCCCAAAGTTCTATTTACAACTTCTGTTTGTCCATCCGTTTGAGGATGACAAGTAGTAGATTACAACAATATTGAGCAAAGTTTAGCCCATAAAGAAATGCAAAAATAGAATCCCTCACCTTCTTAGTCCTAGGCAACCCCAAAATAAAATCCATAGAAATGTCAATCCAAGTTCTTTTTAAGAATAGCACGCAAAAGTGTTCCCAAAGTTCTATTTACAACTTCTGTTTGTCCATCCGTTTGAGGATGACAAGTAGTAGATTACAAAAATATTGTGCAAAGTTTAGCCCATAAGGTAATCCATAAATAGAATCCCTCCCCTTCTTAGTCCTAGGCAACCCCAAAATAAAGTCCTTAAAAATGTCAGTCCAAGTTCTTTTTAAGAATAGCACGCAAAAGTGTTCCAAAAGTTCTATTGACAACTTCTGTTTGTCCATCCGTTTGAGGATGACAAGTAGTAGATTACAACAATATAGAGCAAAGTTTAGCCCATACAGTAATCCAAAAATAAAATCCCTCCCCTTCTTAATCCTAGGCAACCCCAAAATAAAGTCCATAGAAATCTCAATCCAAGTTCTTTTTAAGAATAGCACGCAAAAGTGTTCTCAAAGTTCTATTTACAACTTCAGTTTGTCCATCCGTTTGAGGATTACAAGTAGTAGATTACAACAATATGAAGCAAAGTTTAGCCCATAAAGTAATCCAAAAATAAAATCCCTCCCCTTCTTAGTCCTAGGCAACCCCAAAATAAAGTCCATAGAAATGTCAGTCCAATTTCTTTTAAAGAATAGCACGCAAAAGTGTTCTCAAAGTTCTATTTACAACTTCAGTTTGTCCATCCGTTTGAGGATGACAAGTAGTAGATTACCACAATATTGAGCAAAGTTTAGCCCATAAAGTAATCCAAAAATAGAATCCCTCCCCTTCTTAGTCCTAGGCAACCCCAAAATAAAGTGCATAGAAATGTCAATCCAAGTTCTTTTTAAGAATAGCACGCAAAAGTGTTCTCAAAGTTCTATTTACAACTTCAGTTTGTCCATCCGTTTGAGGATGACAAGTAGTAGATTACAACAATATTGAGCAAAGTTTAGCCCATAAAGTAATCCAAAAATAGAATCCCTCCCCTTCTTAGTCCTAGGCAACCCCAAAATAAAGTCCATAGAAATGTCACTCCAAGTTCTTTTTAAGAATAGCACGCAAAAGTGTTCCCAAAGTTCTATTGACAAATTCAGTTTGTCCATCTGTTTGAGGATGACAAGTAGTAGATTACAACAATATTGAGCAAAGTTTAGCCCATAAAGTAATCCAAAAATAGAATCCCTCCCCTTCTTAGTCCTAGGCAACCCCAAAATAAAGTCCATAGAAATGTCTATCCAAGTTCTTTTTAAGAATAGCACGCAAAAGTGTTCCCAAAGTTCTACTGACAACTTCAGTTTGTTTATCCGTTTGAGGATGACAAGTAGTAGATTACAACAATATGGAGCAAAGTTTAGCCTATAAAGTAATCCAAAAACTTAATCACTCCCCTTCTTAGTCCTAGGCAACCCCAAAATAAAGTCCATAGAAATGTCAGTCTAAATTATTTTTAAGAATAACACGCAAAAGTGTTCTCAAAGTTCTATTAACAACTTCAGTTTGTCCATCCGTTTGAGGATGACAAGTAGAAGATTACAACAATATTGAGCAAAGTTTAGCCCATAAAGTAATTTAAAAATAGAATCCCTCCCCTTCTTAGTCCTAGGCAACCCCAAAATAAAGTCCATAGAAATGTCAATCCAAGTTCTTTTTAAGAATAGCACGCAAAAGTGTTCTCAAAATTCTATTTACAACTTCAGTTTGTCCATCCGTTTGAGGATGACAAGTAGTAGATTACAACAATATGGAGCAAAGTTTAGCCCATAAAGTAATCCAAAAATAGAATTCCTCCCCTTCTTAGTCCTAGGCAACCCCAAAATAAAGTGCATAGAAATGTTAATCCAAGTTCTTTTTAAGAATTGCACGCAAAAGTGTTCCCAAATTTCTATTTACAACTTCAGTTTGTCCATCCGTTTGAGGATGACAAGTAGTAGATTACAACAATATTGAGCAAAGTTTAGCCCATAAAGTAATCCAAAAATAGAATCCCACCCCTTCTTAGTCCTAGGCAACCCCAAAATAAAGTGCATAGAAGTGTCAATCCAGGTTCTTTTAAGAATAGCACGCACAAGTGTTCCCAAAGTTTTATTTACAACTTCAGTTTGTCCATCCGTTTGAGGATGACAAGTAGTAGATTACAACAATATGGAGCAAAGTTTATCCCATAAATTATCCAAAAATAGAATCCCTCCCCTTCTTAGACCTAGGCAACCCAAAAATAAAGTCCATAGAAATGTCGATCCAATTTTTTTTAAAAATAGCACGCAAAAGTGTTCCCAAAGTTCTATTTACAACTTCAGTTTGTCCATCTGTTTGAGGATGACAAGTAGTAGATTACAACAATATGGAGCAAAGTTTAGCCCATAAAGTAATCCAAAAATAGAATCACTCCCCTTCTTAGTCCTAGGCAACCCCAAAATAAAGTGCATAGAAATGTCAGTCCAAGTTCTTTTAAGAATATCACGCAAAAGTGTTCCCAAAGTTCTATTTACAATTTCAGTTTGTCCATCCGTTTGAGGATCACAAGTAGTAGATTACAAATTTATTGAGCAAAGTTTAGCCCGTAAAGTAATCCAAAAATAGAATTCCTCACCTTCTTAGTCCTAGGCAACCCCAAAATAAAGTCCATAGAAATGTCAATCAAAGTTCTTTTTAAGAATAGCACGCAAAAGTGTTCCCAAAGTTCTATTGACAACTTCAGTTTGTCCATCTGTTTGAGGATGACAAGTAGTAGATTACAACAATATTGAGCAAAGTTTAGCCCATAAGTTCTACTACTTGTCATCCTCAAACGGATGGACAAACTGAAGTTGTCAATAGAACTTTGGGAACACTTTTGCGTGCTATTCTTAAAAAGAACTTGGATTGACATTTCTATGGACTTTATTTTGGGGTTGCCTAGGACCAAGAAGGGGAGGGATTCTATTTTTGGATTACTTTATGGGCTAAACTTTGCACAATAAAGTTGTAATCTACTACTTGTCATCCTCAAACGGATGGACAAACTGAAGTTGTCAATAGAACTTTGGGAACACTTTTGCTTGCTATTCTTAAAAAGAACTTGGATTGACATTTCTATGGACTTTATTTTGGGGTTGCCTAGGACTAAGATGAGGAGGGATTCTATTTTTGGATTAGTTTATGGTCTAAACTTTGCTCCATATTGTTGTAATCTACTACTTGTCATCCTCAAACGGATGGACAAACTGAAGTTGTAAATAGAACTTTGAGAACACTTTTGCGTGCTATTCTTAAACGAACTTGGACTGACATTTCTATGCACTTTATTTTGGGGTTGCCTAGGACTAAGAAGGGGAGAGATTCTATTTTTGGATTACTTTATGGGCTAAACTTTGCTCAATATTGTTGTAATCTACTACTTGTCATCCTCAAACGGATGGACAAACTGAAGTTGTAAATAGAATTTTGAGAACACTTTTGCGTGCTATTCTTAAAAAGAACTTGGATTGACATTTCTATGCACTTTATTTTGGGGTTGCCTAGGACTAAGAAGGGGAGGGATTCTATTTTAGGATTACTTTATTGGCTAAACTTTGCTCAATATTGTTGTAATATACTACTTGTCATCCTCAAACGGATGGACAAACTGAAGTTGTAAATAGAACTTTGAGAACACTTTTGCGTGCTATTCTTAAAAGAACTTGGACTGACAATTCTATGCACTTTATTTTGGGGTTGCCTAGGACTAAGAAAGGGTGGGATTCTATTTTTGGATTACTTTATGGGCTAAACTTTGCTTAATATTGTTGTAATCTACTACTTGTCATCCTCAAATGGATGGACAAACTGAAGTTGTAAATAGAAATTTGGGAACACTTTTGCGTGCAATTCTTAAAAAGAACTTGAATTGACATTTCTATGCACTTTATTTTGGGGTTGCCTAGGACTAAGAAGGGGAGGGATTCTATTTTAGGATTACTTTATTGGCTAAACTTTGCTCAATATTGTTGTAATATACTACTTGTCATCCTCAAACGGATGGACAAACTGAAGTTGTAAATAGAACTTTGAGAACACTTTTGCGTGCTATTCTTAAAAGAACTTGGACTGACATTTTCTATGCACTTTATTTTGGGGTTGCCTAGGACTAAGAAGGGGAGGGATTCTATTTTAGGATTACTTTATGGGCTAAACTTTGCTCAATATTGTTGTAATATACAACTTGTCATCCTCAAACGGATGGACAAACTGAAGTTGTAAATAGAACTTTGAGAACACTTTTTCGTGCTTTTCTTAAAAGAACTTGGACTGACATTTCTATGCACTTTATTTTGGGGTTGCCTAGGACTAAGAAGGGGAGGGATTCTATTTATGGATTACTTTATGGGCTAAACTTTGCACAATAAAGTTGTAATATACTACTTGTCATCCTCAAACGGATGGACAAACTGAAGTTGTAAATAGAACTTTGAGAATACTTTTGCGTGCTATTCTTAAAAGAACTTGGACTGACATTTATATGCACTTTATTTTGGGGTTGCCTAGGACTAAGAAGGGGTGGGATTCTATTTTCGGATTACTTTATGGGCAAAACTTTGCTCAATATTGTTGTAATCTACTACTTGTCATCCTCAAACGGATGGACAAACTGAAGTTGTAAATAGAAATTTGGGAACACTTTTGCGTGCAATTCTTAAAAAGAACTTGGATTGACATTTCTATGCACTTTATTTTGGGGTTGCCTAGGACTAAGAAGGGGAGGGATTCTATTTTAGGATTACTTTATGGGCTAAACATTGCTCGATATTGTTGTAATATACTACTTGTCATCCTCAAACGGATGGACAAACTGAAGTTGTAAATAGAACTTTGAGAACACTTTTGCGTGCTATTCTTAAAAGAACTTGGACTGACATTTCTATGCACTTTATTTTGGGGTTGCCTAGGACTAAGAAGGGGAGGGATTCTATTTTAGGATTACTTTATGGGCTAAACTTTGCTCAATATTGTTGTAATATACTACTTGTCATCCTCAAACGGATGGACAAACTGAAGTTGTAAATAGAACTTTTGGAACACTTTTGCGTGCTATTCTTAAAAGAACTTGGACTGACATTTCTATGCACTTTATTTTGGGGTTGCCTAGGACTAATAAGGAGAGGGATTCTATTTTAGGATTACTTTATGGGCTAAACTTTGCTCAATATTGTTGTAATATACTACTTGTCATCCTCAAACGGATGGACAAACTGAAGTTGTAAATAGAATTTTGAGAACACTTTTGCGTGCTATTCTTAAAAAGAATTTGGATTGACATTTCTATGCACTTTATTTTGGGGTTGCCTAGGACTAAGAAGGGGAGGGATTCTATTTTTGGATTACTTTATGGGCTAAACTTTGCTCCATATTGTTGTAATCTACTACTTGTCATCCTCAAACGGATGGACAAACTGAAGTTGTCAATAGAACTTTGGGAACACTTTTGCGTGCTATTCTTAAAAAGAACTTGGATTGACATTTCTATGGACTTTATTTTGGGGTTGCCTAGGACTAAGAAGGGGAGGGATTCTATTTTTGGATTACTTTATGGGCTAAACTTTGCACAATAAAGTTGTAATCTACTACTTGTCATCCTCAAACGGATGGACAAACTGAAGTTGTAAATAGAACTTTTGGAACACTTCTGCGTGCTATTCTTAAAAGAACTTGGACTGACATTTCTATGCACTTTATTTTGGGGTTGCCTAGGATTAAGAAGGGGAGGGATTCTATTTTAGGATTACTTTATGGGCTAAACTTTGCACAATAAGTTGTAATCTACTACTTGTCATCCTCAAACGGATGGACAAACTGAAGTTGTAAATAGAACTTTTGGAACACTTTTGTGTGCTATTCTTAAAAGAACTTGGACTGACATTTCTATGCACTTTATTTTGGGGTTGCCTAGGACTAAGAAGGGGAGGGATTCTATTTTAGGATTACTTTATGGGCTAAACTTTGCTCAATATTGTTGTAATATACTACTTGTCATCCTCAAACGGATGGACAAACTGAAGTTGTAAATAGAACTTTGAGAACACTTTTGCGTGCTATTCTTAAAAGAACTTGGACTGACATTTCTATGCACTTTATTTTGGGGTTGCCTAGGACTAAGAAGGGGTGGGATTCTATTTTAGGATTACTTTATGGGCTAAACTTTGCTCAATATTGTTGTAATATACTACTTGTCATCCTCAAACGGATGGACAAACTGAAGTTGTAAATAGAACTTTGAGAACACTTTTTCGTGCTTTTCTTAAAAGAACTTGGACTGACATTTCTATGCACTTTATTTTGGGGTTGCCTAGGACTAAGAAGGGGAGGGATTCTATTTATGGATTACTTTATGGGCTAAACTTTGCACAATAAAGTTGTAATATACTACTTGTCATCCTAAAACGGATGGACAAACTGAAGTTGTAAATAGAACTTTGAGAACACTTTTGCGTGCTATTCTTAAAAGAACTGGGACTGACATTTCTATGCACTTTATTTTGGGGTTGCCTAGGACTAAGAAGGGGAGAGATTATATTTTTGGATTACTTTATGGGCTAAACTTTGCTCAATATTGTTGTAATCTACTACTTGTCATCCTCAAACGGATGGACAAACTGAAGTTGTAAATAGAATTTTGAGAACACTTTTGCGTGCTATTCTTAAAAAGAACTTGGATTGACATTTCTATGCACTTTATTTTGGGGTTGCCTAGGACTAAGAAGGGGAGGGATTCTATTTTAGGATTACTTTATTGGCTAAACTTTTCTCAATATTGTTGTAATATACTACTTGTCATCCTCAAACGGATGGACAAACTGAAGTTGTAAATAGAACTTTGAGAACACTTTTGCGTGCTATTCTTAAAAGAACTTGGACTGACATTTCTATGCACCTTATTTTGTGGTTGCCTAGGACTAAGAAGGGGTGGGATTCTATTTTTGGATTACTTTATGGGCTAAACTTTGCTTAATATTGTTGTAATCTACTACTTGTCATCCTCAAACGGATGGACAAACTGAAGTTGTAAATAGAAATTTGGGAACACTTTTGCGTGCAATTCTTAAAAAGAACTTGGATTGACATTTCTATGCACTTTATTTTGGGGTTGCCTAGGACTAAGAAGGGGAGGGATTCTATTTTAGGATTACTTTATTGGCTAAACTTTGCTCAATATTGTTGTAATATACTACTTGTCATCCTCAAACGGATGGACAAACTGAAGTTGTAAATAGAACTTTGAGAACACTTTTGCGTGCTATTCTTAAAAGAACTTGGACTGACATTTCTATGCACTTTATTTTGGGGTTGCATAGGACTAAGAAGGGGAGGGATTCTATTTTAGGATTACTTTATGGGCTAAACTTTGCTCAATATTGTTGTAATATACTACTTGTCATCCTCAAACGGATGGACAAACTGAAGTTGTAAATAGAACTTTGAGAACACTTTTTCGTGCTATTCTTAAAAGAACTTGGACTGACATTTCAATGCACTTTATTTTGGGGTTGCCTAGGACTAAGAAGGGGAGGGATTCTATTTATGGATTACTTTATGGGCTAAACTTTGCACAATAAAGTTGTAATATACTACTTGTCATCCTCAAACGGATGGACAAACTGAAGTTGTAAATAGAACTTTGAGAACACTTTTGCGTGCTATTCTTAAAAGAACTTGGACTGACATTTCTATGCACTTTATTTTGGGGTTGCCTAGGACTAAGAAGGGGTGGGATTCTATTTTTGGATTACTTTATGGGCTAAACTTTGCTCAATATTGTTGTAATCTACTACTTGTCATCCTCAAACGGATGGACAAACTGAAGTTGTAAATAGAAATTTGGGAACACTTTTGCGTGCAATTCTTAAAAAGAACTTTGATTGACATTTCTATGCACTTTATTTTGGGGTTGCCTAGGACTAAGAAGGGGAGGGATTCTATTTTAGGATTACTTTATGGGCTAAACATTGCTCAATATTGTTGTAATATACTACTTGTCATCCTCAAACGGATGGACAAACTGAAGTTGTAAATAGAACTTTGAGAACACTTTTGCGTGCTATTCTTAAAAGAACTTGGACTGACATTTCTATGCACTTTATTTTGGGGTTGCCTAGGACTAAGAAGGGGAGAGATTCTATTTTAGGATTACTTTATGGGCTAAACTTTGCTCAATATTGTTGTAATATACTACTTGTCATCCTCAAACGGATGGACAAACTGAAGTTGTAAATAGAACTTTTGGAACACTTTTGCGTGCTATTCTTAAAAGAACTTGGACTGACATTTCTATGCACTTTATTTTGGGGTTGCCTAGGACTAAGAAGGGGAGGGATTCTATTTTAGGATTACTTTATGGGCTAAACTTTGCTCAATATTGTTGGATTACTTTATGGGCTAAACTTTGCTCAATATTGTTGTAATCTACTACTTGTCATCCTCCAACGGATGGACAAACTGAAGTTGTAAATAGAATTTTGAGAACACTTTTGCGTGCTATTCTTAAAAAGAACTTGGATTGACATTTCTATGCACTTTATTTTGGGGTTGCCTAGGACTAAGAAGGGGAGGGATTCTATTTTTGGATTACTTTATGGGCTAAACTTTGCTCCATATTGTTGTAATATACTACTTGTCATCCTCAAACGGATGGACAAACTGAAGTTGTCAATAGAACTTTGGGAACACTTTTGCGTGCTATTCTTAAAAAGAACTTGGATTGACATTTCTATGGACTTTATTTTGGGGTTGCCTAGGACTAAGAAGGGGAGGGATTCTATTTTTGGATTACTTTATGGGCTAAACTTTGCACAATAAAGTTGTAATCTACTACTTGTCATCCTCAAACGGATGGACAAACTGAAGTTGTAAATAGAACTTTTGGAACACTTTTGCGTTCTATTCTTAAAAGAACTTGGACTGACATTTCTATGCACTTTATTTTGGGGTTGCCTAGGACTAAGAAGGGGAGGGATTCTATTTTAGGATTACTTTATGGGCTAAACTTTGCACAATAAGTTGTAATCTACTACTTGTCATCCTCAAACGGATGGACAAACTGAAGTTGTAAATAGAACTTTTGGAACACTTTTGCGTGTTATTCTTAAAAGAACTTGGACTGACATTTCTATGCACTTTATTTTGGGTTGCCTAGGACTAAGAAGGGGAGGGATTCTATTTTAGGATTACTTTATGGGCTAAACTTTGCTCAATATTGTTGTAATATACTACTTGTCATCCTCAAACTGATGGACAAACTGAAGTTGTAAATAGAACTTTGAGAACACTTTTGCGTGCTATTCTTAAAAGAACTTGGACTGACATTTATATGCACTTTATATTTTGGGGTTGCCTAGGACTAAGAAGGGGAGAGATTCTATTTTTGGATTACTTTATGGGCTAAACTTTGCTCAATATTGTTGTAATCTACTACTTGTCATCCTCAAACGGATGGACAAACTGAAGTTGTAAATAGAATTTTGAGAACACTTTTGCGTGCTATTCTTAAAAAGAACTTGGATTGACATTTCTATGCACTTTATTTTGGGGTTGCCTAGGACTAAGAAGGGGAGGGATTCTATTTTTGGATTACTTTATGGGCTAAACTTTGCTCCATATTGTTGTAATCTACTACTTGTCATCCTCAAACGGATGGACAAACTGAAGTTGTCAATAGAACTTTGGGAACACTTTTGCGTGCTATTCTTAAAAAGAACTTGGATTGACATTTCTATGGACTTTATTTTGGGGTTGCCTAGGACTAAGAAGGGGAGGGATTCTATTTTTGGATTACTTTATGGGCTAAACTTTGCACAATAAAGTTGTAATCTACTACTTGTCATCCTCAAACGGATGGACAAACTGAAGTTGTAAATAGAACTTTTGGAACACTTTTGCGTGCTATTCTTAAAAGAACTTGGACTGACATTTCTATGCACTTTATTTTGGGGTTGCCTAGGACTAAGAAGGGGAGGGATTCTATTTTAGGATTACTTTATGGGCTAAACTTTGCACAATAAGTTGTAATCTACTACTTGTCATCCTCAAACGGATGGACAAACTGAAGTTGTAAATAGAACTTTTGGAACACTTTTGCGTGCTATTCTTAAAAGAACTTGGACTGACATTTCTATGCACTTTATTTTGGGTTGCCTAGGACTAAGAAGAGGAGGGATTCTATTTTAGGATTACTTTATGGGCTAAACTTTGCTCAATATTGTTGTAATATACTACTTGTCATCCTCAAACGGATGGACAAACTGAAGTTGTAAATAGAACTTTGAGAACACTTTTGCGTGTTATTCTTAAAAGAACTTGGACTGACATTTATATGCACTTTATATTTTGGGGTTGCCTAGGACTAAGAAGGGGAGAGATTCTATTTTTGGATTACTTTATGGGCTAAACTTTGCTCAATATTGTTGTAATCTACTACTTGTCATCCTCAAACGGATGGACAAACTGAAGTTGTAAATAGAATTTTGAGAACACTTTTGCGTGCTATTCTTAAAAAGAACTTGGATTGACATTTCTATGCACTTTATTTTGGGGTTGCCTAGGACTAAGAAGGGGAGGGATTCTATTTTTGGATTACATTATGGGCTAAACTTTGCTCCATATTGTTGTAATCTACTACTTGTCATCCTCAAACGGATGGACAAACTGAAGTTGTCAATAGAACTTTGGGAACACTTTTGCGTGCTATTCTTAAAAAGAACTTGGATTGACATTTCTATGGACTTTATTTTGGGGTTGCCTAGGACTAAGAAGGGGAGGGATTCTATTTTTGGATTACTTTATGGGCTAAACTTTGCACAATAAAGTTGTAATCTACTACTTGTCATCCTCAAACGGATGGACAAACTGAAGTTGTAAATAGAACTTTTGGAACACTTTTGCGTGCTATTCTTAAAAGAACTTGGACTGACATTTCTATGCACTTTATTTTGGGGTTGCCTAGGACTAAGAAGGGGAGGGATTCTATTTTAGGATTACTTTATGGGCTAAACTTTGCACAATAAGTTGTAATCTACTACTTGTCATCCTCAAACGGATGGACAAACTGAAGTTGTAAATAGAACTTTTGGAACACTTTTGCGTGCTATTCTTAAAAGAACTTGGACTGACATTTCTATGCACTTTATTTTGGGTTGCCTAGGACTAAGAAGAGGAGGGATTCTATTTTAGGATTACTTTATGGGCTAAACTTTGCTCAATATTGTTGTAATATACTACTTGTCATCCTCAAAAGGATGGACAAACTGAAGTTGTAAATAGAACTTTGAGAACACTTTTGCGTGCTATTCTTAAAAGAACTTGGACTGACATTTATATGCACTTTATATTTTGGGGTTGCCTAGGACTAAGAAGGGGAGAGATTCTATTTTTGGATTACTTTATGGGCTAAACTTTGCTCAATATTGTTGTAATCTACTACTTGTCATCCTCAAACGGATGGACAAACTGAAGTTGTAAATAGAATTTTGAGAACACTTTTGCGTGCTATTCTTAAAAAGAACTTGGATTGACATTTCTATGCACTTTATTTTGGGGTTGCCTAGGACTAAGAAGGGGAGGGATTCTATTTTTGGATTACTTTATGGGCTAAACTTTGCTCCATATTGTTGTAATCTACTACTTGTCATCCTCAAACGGATGGACAAACTGAAGTTGTCAATAGAACTTTGGGAACACTTTTGCGTGCTATTCTTAAAAAGAACTTGGATTGACATTTCTATGGACTTTATTTTGGGGTTGCCTAGGACTAAGAAGGGGAGGGATTCTATTTTTGGATTACTTTATGGGCTAAACTTTGCACAATAAAGTTGTAATCTACTACTTGTCATCCTCAAACGGATGGACAAACTGAAGTTGTAAATAGAACTTTTGGAACACTTTTGCGTGCTATTCTTAAAAGAACTTGGACTGACATTTCTATGCACTTTATTTTGGGGTTGCCTAGGACTAAGAAGGGGAGGGATTCTATTTTAGGATTACTTTATGGGCTAAACTTTGCACAATAAGTTGTAATCTACTACTTGTCATCCTCAAACGGATGGACAAACTGAAGTTGAAAATAGAACTTTTGGAACACTTTTGCGTGCTATTCTTAAAAGAACTTGGACTGACATTTCTATGCCCTTTATTTTGGGGTTGCCTAGGACTAAGAAGGGGAGCGATTCTATTTTAGGATTACTTTATGGGCTAAACTTTGCTCAATATTGTTGTAATATACTACTTGTCATCCTCAAACGGATGGACAAACTGAAGTTGTAAATAGAACTTTGAGAACACTTTTGCGTGCTATTCTTAAAAGAACTTGGACTGACATTTATATGCACTTTATATTTTGGGGTTGCCTAGGACTAAGAAGGGGAGAGATTCTATTTTTGGATTACTTTATGGGCTAAACTTTGCTCAATATTGTTGTAATCTACTACTTGTCATCCTCAAACGGATGGACAAACTGAAGTTGTAAATAGAATTTTGAGAACACTTTTGCGTGCTATTCTTAAAAAGAACTTGGATTGACATTTCTATGCACTTTATTTTGGGGTTGCCTAGGACTAAGAAGGGGAGGGATTCTATTTTTGGATTACTTTATGGGCTAAACTTTGCTCCATATTGTTGTAATCTACTACTTGTCATCCTCAAACGGATGGACAAACTGAAGTTGTCAATAGAACTGTGGGAACACTTTTGCGTGCTATTCTTAAAAAGAACTTGGATTGACATTTCTATGGACTTTATTTTGGGGTTGCCTAGGACTAAGAAGGGGAGGGATTCTATTTTTGGATTACTTTATGGGCTAAACTTTGCACAATAAAGTTGTAATCTACTACTTGTCATCCTCAAACGGATGGACAAACTGAAGTTGTAAATAGAACTTTTGGAACACTTTTGCGTGCTATTCTTAAAAGAACTTGGACTGACATTTCTATGCACTTTATTTTGGGGTTGCCTAGGACTAAGAAGGGGAGGGATTCAATTTTAGGATTACTTTATGGGCTAAACTTTGCACAATAAGTTGTAATCTACTACTTGTCATCCTCAAACGGATGGACAAACTGAAGTTGTAAATAGAACTTTTGGAACACTTTTGCGTGCTATTCTTAAAAGAACTTGGACTGACATTTCTATGCACTTTATTTTGGGGTTGCCTAGGACTAAGAAGGGGAGGGATTCTATTTTAGGATTACTTTATGGGCTAAACTTTGTTCAATATTGTTGTAATATACTACTTGTCATCCTCAAACGGATGGACAAACTGAAGTTGTAAATAGAACTTTGAGAACACTTTTGCGTGCTATTCTTAAAAGAACTTGGACTGACATTTATATGCACTTTATATTTTGGGGTTGCCTAGGACTAAGAAGGGGAGAGATTCTATTTTTGGATTACTTTATGCGCTAAACTTTGCTCAATATTGTTGTAATCTACTACTTGTCATCCTCAAACGGATGGACAAACTGAAGTTGTAAATAGAATTTTGAGAACACTTTTGCGTGCTATTCTTAAAAAGAACTTGGATTGACATTTCTATGCACTTTATTTTGGGGTTGCCTAGGACTAAGAAGGGGAGGGATTCTATTTTTGGATTACTTTATGGGCTAAACTTTGCTCCATATTGTTGTAATCTACTACTTGTCATCCTCAAACGGATGGACAAACTGAAGTTGTCAATAGAACTCTGGGAACACTTTTGCGTGCTATTCTTAAAAAGAACTTGGATTGACATTTTTATGGACTTTATTTTGGGGTTGCCTAGGACTAAGAAGGGGAGGGATTCTATTTTTGGATTACTTTATGGGCTAAACTTTGCTCAATATTGTTGTAATCTACTACTTGTCATCCTCAAACAGATGGAAAAACTGAAGTTGTCAATAGAACTTTGGGAACACTTTTGCGTGCTATTCTTAAAAAGAACTTGGATTGACATTTCTATGGACTTTATTTTGGGGTTGCCTAGGACTAAGAAGGGGAGAGATTCTATTTTTGGATTACTTTATGGGCTAAACTTTGCTCCATATTGTTGTAATCTACTACTTGTCATCCTCAAACGGATGGACAAACTGAAGTTGTAAATAGAACTTTGGGAACACTTGTGCGTGCTATTCTTAAAATAACTTGGACTGACATTTCTATGCACTTTATTTTGGGGTTGCCTAGGACTAAGAAGGGGAGGGATTCTATTTTTGGATTACTTTGTGGGCTAAACTTTGCTCAATATTGTTGTAATCTACTACTTGTCATCCTCAAACGGATGGACAAACTGAAGTTGTAAATAGACATTTGAGAACACTTTTGAGTGCTATTCTTAAAAAGAACTTGGATTGACATTTCTATGCACTTTATTTTGGGGTTGCCTAGGACTAAGAAGGGGAGGGATTCTATTTTTGGATTACTTTATGGGCTAAACTTTGCTCAATATTGTTGTAATCTACTACTTGTCATCCTCAAACGGATGGACAAACTGAAGTTGTAAATAGAACTTTGAGAACACTTTTGCGTGCTATTCTTAAAAAGAACTTGGACTGACATTTCTATGGACTTTATTTTGGGGTTGTCTAGGACTAAGAAAGGGAGGGATTCTGTTTGTGGATTACTTTATGCGCTAAACTTTGCTCAATATTGTTGTAATCTACTACTTGTCATCCTCAAACAGATGGACAAACAGAAGTTGTAAATAGAACTTTGAGAACACTTTTGCGTGCTATTCTTAAAAGAACTTGGACTGACATTTCTATGCACTTTATTTTGGGGTTGCCTAGGACTAAGAAGGTGAGGGATTCTATTTATGGATTACTTTATGGGCTAAACTTTGAACAATAAAGTTGTAATCTACTACTTGTCATCCTCAAACGGATGGACAAACTGAAGTTGTAAATAGAACTTTTGGAACAATTTTGCGTGCTATTCTTAAAAGAACTTGGACTGACATTTCTATGCACTTTATTTTGGGGTTTCCTAGGACTAAGAAGGGGAGGGATTCTATTTTAGGATTACTTTATGGGCTAAACTTTGCTCAATATTGTTGTAATATACTACTTGTCATCCTCAAACGGATGGACAAACTGAAGTTGTAAATAGAACTTTGAGAACACTTTTGCGTGCTATTCTTAAAAGAACTTGGACTGACATTTCTATGCACTTTATTTTGGGGTTGCCTAGGTGTGGGGACCCGGACGCTAATCATCTTCTTAATCATATTTGGGATTTAATTATCAATTCAGATAAAACAGGGTCTAAAATTTTTATTTTTTTTTAAAATGTAACTGCGGAAGGTAATGGAATCTAAACAATATACATTTCTGTATAAAAACTACAGTTCAGTAGAAAAGTACAATACTGTACAACTTAAGTCTAAGGTTCAATTACTAAATTCAAGTAATAAACCAAGTCTGCTACAAGTCCGGAATCACCACGCTAACTCGTCTTCTCTCATCGTCATCTCAACCCTGATCCAGCCCCACCTGTTGTCATGCACACATACAAAACAAGACAACAGCCGGATAACTCCGGTGAGAATAAATCCCAGTATAAAACATGGTAAGCATGTATGTAAGCAAACTAATTCATAAACCATGCGATCATGTCTAAACACAATATATCTCATAATCTATGAAATTAATCAAATAAGCATGTAACTCAAATCAGATAAACATGCATATAAACGATCTACATCTTAAAACATGCTAGCACAACTGGAAGCAATAACGATGGGTCCCATGATCTAGGAGCCACATCCATATAAGCATGAAGTCCTAATCAAATCATGTCTAGACTTGACTCGATCTATAACTCTAGGGATCCCGGGGTGAATAAGACGTCACTGGCTGTCACCTACCCTACCAATCGAGGTGCTGTACGTCTTATTCCTAGACTTCGGCCTGATCTGTATCCACGTCTACAAAGGGGCGGTGATCTTCCCCAGAGCTGAGATATCGCCGAACGTCTAGAGTCTGCCTGATCTCCAGACTGCCCTATCTTAATGCATGAATAACAATCTATAATCATTGCATAATCATATAAACATAAACAAGAGTATAGTATGTGATTTATTGGGCAACTCAACACGATCTCAATTGAGTTGTTCTTCCCGAATATCACATGAATTATACCTTTGTCGTCCCGGTCTGACGAAGACGAAGTCTTGTATTCAACTCTGTCCATATCAACTCTGAAATGACAATATCGAATACATTGTATCAGTAAATAACTCAATACACAATCTGTTCTGATCAATACTCAACTCAGTACATAATCTGATCAATATCTGAACAATGTACAATCTGATTCATATCAATAATATCAAAATCTAATCAAAATCATATCTGAATCTGATCAATCTAACTCAACTGATGTTTCGACGGTATAATATTACAGTCTGAATAACCCCGTCAATCTGAATATCACAAATATAATACTGGAACTCATAATCCGTGTCAACATAATTCATATTCTGAATATTAACACAATTCTGACATAGAATCTCAGTCAATATCTTTCAAAAATCATAATAATTACAGAAACGGTCTGTTCTTTAATCTGACTTCAATTATATAATGTCTACGATAGCAGAAACACCATATCTGATTCATAATCAATTCTGACAATATCGTAAATTCAAATCATGTCTAAACGTAACAAAACTTACGTCCAGTTGTAGCCTGTGTTGATAGGAACACAGCACTGTAGTCGGATCTAAAATCGGACGGACGGATTTCGCGCAAGTTAATTTCTAAGATCACAAAATACAATTCCTCTCCAAATTCTCTATTTCCTTCGACTTTCTGGAGGTAAATCGCATGCTTGTATATATATATATATATATCTTGCATGATATCATACGTGGCCTTTCAAAAGTTTCCACCAATTCTCTCAAAATTACAAAAATGCCATTGCCATCAAGTAATTATGAAAATACCATTCGAAAATCACAAAAATGCCATCCAATAATTTAAATCAATTATTTAATTTTCGGGTTCTCACAAAATGCTGACATCTCGGGCCTTACATTTCCCCCCCTCTTAGATCTGAGTTCGTCCCCGAACTCACAACTAATCAATTCGGATATATCAGAAGGAACGTATACCGAGTTCAAAGCAGAACTCATCTCAATAAACATGTTCTGAAATCTCAGTCTCACAATACTGGCTATACAATATCTGTATATACCAAACCACAGCTCATAACAAATTACTACTATCAGCTGTTATCAAATCTGGTTATTCCGGTCAAGGATATACTCAATCTTGTCTTCAAATACCAATCGTCAACATCCGACGTTGGCCTCATCAGTCTGTCTGATCTGAGCTATCTTTATTCTTTGTCATCTCTCTGACCATATTGCTGAGATACTATTTTGATTCAAAGAATCTATCGTACTCACTGTACCTATCTCAATACCCCTCTGGTACCCTGACAAATACAACATCTCATAACTCAGATAGTAGCACTCTGCCATCTTAACTAGTGCTAACATCCAGCACTGCAGCTCCACAATATTGTCCAATATCTGGATAATACTCTCTGACAGATAGCCAGTCTGTGGATAATACTTGAAAGAACTCTAAGTATATGCTGCCACCATTACATAATCGAGCAAAATCACAATCTGATATAATCTGCTGTGGCATTCTGAGTACTCTGACCATTACTCTGACATCAATCTGTGTCATCAGGTCATGTTTGTATGTTATCTGGTACAAACTGATAGATATAGATTGAACAATCTGTCAATCTTAATCATATCATATCACGATCTGTAGAAAATGGCGGTAATTTCATTACGAAAGCCATAGAAATGTACTCCCATTTCTATTTAGAACTATACAATTTTATAATAAATCTTCTGATTTCTATCTTTCTGTCTTTTCTGTTAGCGATTCGGACATATCAGTACAATTGCTGCCAACATTTCAATATAATTCTGTTATAACTGATCTTATCTGTCTATATCACAACTATCTGTTCGAATACAATACATTCTCAATCATCAGACTGAACACTGAATCCATGACTGTAAGCTTCTGACAATATCTGTTCTTTCAGATTCGAACTATTTGATATACACAAATCAGTTAATAACATAAAGTAAAGATAAAATACCTACCTGGTATTCGGCTCTGACTATCGATATCAAGCTTTGCTGTACAATTCTGACACATCTGACATCCCAAGATAATCAGTCTCATACAAAACACAGAATCACATATCTGTTACTCTGATCTGACTATTACAATCAAGTTCTAAACATTCTGATCGCATTTCTGAGTAGGTGTACCTCTCGAAAACAACTCTGATACAATTGAACTGTATATATTCTCAACGGTTCACAACAATCTGTATCATATACGAATTCAAAACAACAGTAATATCAAATCAGAAATGAAATATCAATATCCTATACAGATCTAGTGAGTTCAGTGAACTCATAAAACAAGGATTTCTGATAAATATCTTCATGTCATTCTGATCAACTGTCATATCTCATCTGCAAATAAAATATGCTCCCCAAAACAATATAAGATGTCTCAAATACTGATTTAGAACAATAACAATATTCAGCAGATATAAAGCAACAGTCGAATAAAATAATCTGCCAAATCAGACAAAATACATTTCTGACAATTCTGACATTTCTGAAATTTCTGATCTTTCTGATATCGATATCGTTATCAGCCCCTGATTACGATCTCAACTGTGTCAAACTCAATCGATATACTAATTTCAGATAACGCATACTCTGAATACAATCTGTTTCAAGCAAGATTCTTATCTGAATAATTTCTGTATACAATACTCACAGTTCTCTGAATATTTAACACAGTCTTTAAATATTCAACATAATCAATCAAATGCTGCCATATATCAATAAATCATAGATATACCAAGCATAATCTTCAGAATATCTCTGAACATAAAATCTATCAATTTAGAAACAGAACTGAAATATCTTCCAGAGAAATACTCAATCAACTGGATTTCTCAGCTAATGTTCTTTTATCTGTCAATTATATCAATTCTGTCAATCATTCTGTACTATGTTCTAATATACCCGCAATACTTGGTATTGATTCAATTCTGAAATCTACCTTTCTGATATCAAACACATCTGAAATCTTATCTAGGCAAACACCACTCAACTAATACATTACGGCGAAATCTGTCACCGTTAGACTCGATTTCAGTATATCTACCAAACACATAAGGATACCATCTGTTCCTTTCTGTGATAATCGAGTCATAACAGTACAATGATCAAAGGAATCTGGATCTAGAATCCTCATTTCTCAACTAACTCTGATCTTAATCTTACCATTTCTGGAACACATTCTACGATATTTCTGTACTTGTTTAGCATTACATATCAATAATGAAATCGAAATCATATATCACAAGTACATCATAATCTAACCCAATCCCGGGTTCATCTCACTGTAGTATATAATATGTCACAGAGATCTCTGATATCAACATATCCCTCAACAACCAAGGAATCAATAATACCGTATACACAGACCCCACAATTATAGCATATCACCATGCTACTCAATCACAGATACTCATGAAGAATGCATTAGTACACATCAATACGTATGCAATATATCATAAAAGAGTAGTACCTGTTGTAAATTCTGGGTCTGTTCTTCTGTCATTACCACCAATGACTTTGCTCTTTAAGATCTTCGAAAATGTTTCTGAGGACAAACTTTAGCAAAGTGTCTCGTCTGCTTACAGATATTGCACTTCCCAAGCACTCCTTGGCATTGTTCTGTAGAATGTCGCCCTCCACACGTCCTGCAATACACTCCGGTATAGCTCGGACTAGGACTGCTAGAACTAGAGGAATCACTTCCTAACTTCTTGAACTGTTTCTTTTGAATCTTCAATGGTTCTTTCCTCCTATCACTGCTGCTGCCAATCTCAACTCTAGAAGGCAGTTGCTGTGGATTTAATGTTGGAAGATCATACGAGACTCCCTGTTGTCCTATCAGAACCGTTTCTGCTCTTTTGGCCCTGTTCAAGGTATCAACAAAACTACTCGATTGCTTCACATTCACCAATGTACGTATTTCTGGATTTAATCCCTGAATGAACTGACTAGATATAGCATGATCAGTTCTAGCTATAAGAGGGGCAAAACGTAACAAGGTGAAGAACTGTGCTAAGTATTCATCAATACTCATCTGACCCTGTTTTAGGTTTGCAAATTCTGCACTTCTGTCCTCTCTATATGACACGGGGAAGAATCTTTGGTAGAACTCAACCTTAAAAATCTTCCATGAAATCACTGAACGACTCTGCTCTAAAGCTCCTTTGATGAGTAACCACCATCTTCTGGCAGCTTCGTGCAACTGGTTCTCAATAAGCCTAATTCTACACTCATCTGTGAAATCTAGGAATTCAAATAACATTTCTATTTCTTCTAGCCACTTTTCACAATCTGCTGACGTCTCATTTCCCTTTGAATCGATCTCTGCCACGCTGACCTGAACTCTGGCCTCTCTGAACACTAGCCTGGTGCCTCGCCTGACTCTCCCTGGCGATATCCTTCTCGTCCTGCTCTGCTAGCAACGCCTTGGACACAATCTCCTTGAAAGTCACAGCCTTGGACATATTGATATCACGCCTGATCTCCGCTCTAAGGCCTCGAATGAAGTGAGCGCCTTTATCTTTATCACTGGTAGCAATGTACGGAGCAAAAAGGCAACCCTCCTCGAACTTGAGAATATACTCGTCCACATTCAAGCTCCCCTGACGAAGCTCCAAGAACTCTGTAACCTTCCTCGCTCGCAGTGCATCAGGAAAGTACTTGTCGTAGAAAAGCTCAGTAAACTCAGACCACTTCAATGCCGAGACATCAATGCCAACCTTGGTCGCATTCCACCACAAACGTGCAGCTTTAACCAGCATGAAAACAGCACAACTGATACGATCTTGAAAGCGGACCGGTTACGGTGGCCGGAAACGCAACGGAAGCAAAAATTTTAAGTTTTTAGAGCAAAATTTCGGCCACCTCCTTTTGTGCAATATTTACATTTCAAACACAATAAATCATACATAGGGTGTTTGTAGAAAGTTTTACCTATCAACCCCTTAGAGTTGATGAATGGCTCCAACTAAAGTGTAAACACTTTAGCTCTTGTATGGATGAAAATCTACAAGCACACCTACTTCCTCTTCAAGAATTAGGCCCACCACTTAGCTTTGTAAACCCCTTCAAATATTGCACTAGAAATATTTGAAGATTTATCAAAAAGAAGTGAGTATTCTCCAAGAAAATGAAGAACACAAGATGAGAGAAAAATATGGAGAGAAAAGCCTTGAAGTTTCGGCCAAGTGAGGAGGGAAGAGTGAGGAGTGAAGTCTAGTCTTGGGTGTGGGAAAAGTTGGGAGAAAAGTTTCATGCCTTTGCAATTTTTTAATCAAAAATATTCCACACCTCTTCACCTCCCAAGCATGCAAACCCTAGCATGTCTCACATATATTATATGGTTTTTAACACATTAAAAACCATAGACTAAATTTTAATTATCTCAAACATTTTTGAGATTAATTAAATATTACTTGAATTTATTCAAGTCCCACTAGTTAAATAATTATTTTAATTGAGCTCTACAAGACTCAATATTATTAATTCAACACTTGAATTATTTTTAATTATTTGGACTCTACTAGGTCCACTAGTGTTTAATTAATTCAACACTTGAATTAATTTAATTTAGTCTCCAATAATGTTTATGAAAATCACAATTTTCAACTACATTATTCACTTGGCCAAATTTTAATCTTAGGAACACTTCCATAAATTAAAATTTATATTTCTCTCTTAGAAGTCATACTTCTATTTTTCTTAACGCTTATAAACACATTTATAAGCCGTTCAACACATTGAACTATTTTACTTCTCATCGGGATTTACCAAGCAAGTACTTGTGTGGCCCTCAATGGTTCATTGATACAACTAGCCGTGGGTTCACATCTCTATGTGATTCGGACTAAACATGTCCTTATTCGAGCATACCCCAATTGCTCCATTCTTACTTATCAACTCCTTGATAGTAAGAACGTCAGAACTCAAGTCTGATAGTACCCAACCAATCACGTTAAACGCCTAGCAGCATCGCTTACGTGATTCCCTAGGTATCACATGATAGTGCCTGCAAGAACCATTCAATTATGGTTAGCGTACAGTACGGTCCCTTCAACTCATATATCCCGACCGATTCGACAACTATTGGTCTATCGAGAGTTGTCAATGAATCGATACTATGTGTCATGTCGTGGTTGCATCGATGGTGTAATCTATGAAACCCCTTTCATAATTACCACCATACTCTGATCAGAGATTTCAACCCACACATACATGAAAAACTGTAGTAGCCCGAATTCCAAATTGGGTAATTAACGGATTAATGGTGATTAAGAAGGTTTAATGTGTAATTTTGACCGTGGTCATGATCGGACGGACCGAAGATGGTTCGGTAGCACCGAAGAGTTCGGACGATCCGAAGTGGGTTCGGTGGATCCGATCATGAGGTGTCAAGAGCCGATCGACACGTAGGAGTTCGGATGATCCGAAGTGTAGGTTCGGTGGATCCGATCATGAGGTGTCAAGAGCCGATGGACACGTGGGAGTTCGGACGTTCCGAAGTGGGTTCGGTGGATCCGAACATAGCCTATAAATAGTGCTCGGATTTCCTCATTTTGGATTGTCAATTCTTGAAGTTGTGTCTCATTTTGAGAGGTTTGGAAGGTTTCTAGGGTTAGTTTGTCGGTCGAGCGTTAGCCAAGAGCTGCCAGGATTAGTAGCGTAGTGACGCCTGAGTTACGAGGCAATCGACATCAAAGGGCTGTCGACGGACGAAGGTAAACCCTAAACCTTTGGTAGTACTGGTTTTGCTAGTCGAGCATGGTAGTATTGTTCATTGGGTATGCTTTTGATGCGTAGGCTTGTTCTAGACCTGATTAGCGGTGTTGCATAAGGCTAGGCTTGCTGTGATAGAGGTACGAAAGTACTATCCGAGATATCCTGGTCGAGTATACATTCTTATATGTGTTGCATGATTATTTGCTGCATTGTTATATGTCATATGATGCATGCTATTATGTCACGCTTTATGATGCATGTTGCATTTCATGTTGAGCCGTATCTCCTTCGAGATAGCCTTTATTGTTGAGCTGTATCTATTTCGAGATAAGCTATATCTTGTGGGGCCGCTCAGCCTTGTCTTGTCTTGTGGACGCATGGACACCGAGAGTACACAGTGGCCGACGGGTCCGGAGGGCTTCGGTGATCCGGGACATTTTAGGTCCACGTCTGTTCTTGTAGTGGATGCAGTGACCCAGAGGAGTACCGCGCGGCACTATCCACTTGGCGCCTCTAGACTGATCATTTTGAGATCCTTTGTTACTCCTGTTTCTTGACTACCCTGGTATCATATCATAGCATGTGCATTTCATATAGGCTTGTATACTCATGCTTTTGTACTGGGCGTTCTTATCGCTCACGTCCTCGGTTTTGTTTATCTTGGACACCCCATTCTCACGGGGCAGGCCTCAGGTTGGATGGCTCAGGAAGAGCAGGAGGAGGACAGTGAGTGGCTGGTTGGTTTAGTTTTCAGTACTATTCTTTTCGATATGGTTGTACCGAATATATATTTTGAGTTGTTCTGATTTCGATTGGGTTGTATAACTACTGTCGTTGGCCATATTTCCGCTGTTATCTCTGATTATTATTAATTAAGTTAATTGCATGCTTAGTTCTTCATTAGTAGGTGATTCTGGAACGGGTCACTACATTTATGGTATCAGAGCATGCTTACGATTTTGGGATATAGATTCTGTTTGGGATTTTCGTTGACCATTTTACCATTTTTCCCCATTCTATCTTGTAGCGATGGCTGACCACTTTGGTGATGAGAGTAGTCAGGGAAGTGTAGGTCGTTGGGGTGACCAGGACGATCGTAGACGTCATTCTTTCCGTTTCTACCCCGATGGGTCATTCGGTGTTAGCGAAGCGTCTAGTGATGGGTTGTCCCTTAGATTTTGAGGGTAACGAATTGATTGCGAATCTTATGATCCTGGAGATGGAAGATTTGATTGTATTCTAGGTATAGACCTATTGACTACTTACCGAGCTACCGTGGATTGTTACCAGAAGCTTGTTCAGTTTCGTACGACTGAGAGCTCTAGTTGGTTTTTCTATGGTGAGGGAGCGCGACCTCCGATGCCAGTGGTATCTGCTCTGAAAGCCTGTCGTGCTTTAGAGGCGGGCGGGGAAGGCTACCTCATCTATGCGATTGATTCATCCACAGATAGTGTTGGTCTAGATGATCTTCCAGTGGTTTGTGAATTTCCTGATGTTTTCCCAGATGAGATTCCTGGTTTTCCTCCGGTTAGAGAGGTGGAATTTGGCATTGAGTTAATGCCAGGGACTGCACCGATTTCTCGTGCCCCCTATCGTCTTGCTCCGTCAGAGATGAGAGAATTGAAGCAGCAATTGCAGGATCTTCTTGATAAAGGTTATATTCGCCCGAGTGTTTCACCTTGGGAGCTCCAGTCTTGTTTGTCAAGAAGAAAGATGGATCTATGCGATTGTGCATTGATTATCGCCAGCTGAATCGTGTGACGATCAAAAACAAGTATCCATTACCTCGTATCGATGATTGTTCGATCAGCTTCAGGGTACCTCTGTTTACTCCAAGATTGACTTGCGATCGGGTTATCATCAGATGAGAGTTAGAGATGATGATATTTCCAAGACTGCATTTCGTACTCGATATGGGCATTACGAGTTTCTAGTTATGCCATTTGGATTGACGAATGCGCCAGCGGTGTTCATGGATCTGATGAATCGAGTCTTTCGGGATTTTCTAGATCAGTTTGTTGTGGTTTTCATTGACGATATCTTAATTTATTCTCACAGTGTGGAAGAGCATATCCAGCACTTGAGGATTGTGTTGCAGATTCTTCGCGAGAAGCAATTGTATGCTAAGCTGAGTAAGTGCGAGTTCTGGATTGATCGTGTAGTATTTCTTGGTCATGTGATTTCCAAGGAAGGAATTTCTGTGGATCCTAGCAAGATTGAGGCAGTGCTGAATTGGTCACGTCCTACGACGGTGGCTGAGATCCGTAGTTTTCTAGGTCTGGCAGGGTATTATCGTCGCTTCATCGTGAATTTCTCTCAGGTAGCTAGACCATTGACGCAACTTACTCGGAAGGATGTTCCATTTGAGTGGTAATCTGAGTGCGAAGATAGTTTCAGAGAGCTTCGTCGACTTCTGACTTCTGCACCTGTTTTGGCGTTACCGTCAGGATCTGATGGTTTCAGTGTTTACACCGATGCTTCTTTTCAAGGCTTAGGGTGTGTGTTGATGCAGAATGATCATGTGATCGCTTATGCTTCCAGACAGTTGAAACCTCACGAGGAAAAGTATCCTATTCATGATCTAGAATTAGCTGCTATTGTGTTCGCGCTGAAGATCTGGCGTCATTACTTGTACGGGGTTAAGTTTGAAATTTTTACTGATCATAAGAGTCTGAAGTATCTGTTCACTCAGGCTGAGTTGAACATGAGACAACGTCGTTGATGGATCTACTTAAAGATTATGACTGCGAGATCAAATACCATCCAGGTTCTGCGAATCTCACAGCCGATGCTCTTAGTCGCAAGGTGAGAGTCTCTGCACTTCAGACCAGTGCTATGATTAGTACTATCCAGGATTGTTGTTCATTGGGATTTAATTTCAAACATCGGAAAGGTATGGAGAGCATTCGTGTTGCTACCATTTTATCTGAGCCAGCTTTGTTCGCTCGGATTCAAGATGCTCAGATGTCTGATCTCAAGACTCAGAGATTAGCTCGGTTGGCTGGTGGAGATAGCAATTTCCATTATCAGTCTAATGGTCTTCTGTGTTTGTCTAATCGGGTTGTGGTACCAGAGGATGATACTTTGAGGGAAGAGATCTTATCTCAGGCCCATCGAAGCAAGTTGAGTGTCCATCCAGGAAGCAACAAGATGTATAAAGATTTGAGGACACGATTTTGGTGGAAAGGGATGAAGCGCAGCGTTTATCAGTTTGTTTCCAAGTGTCTTGTTGTTAGCAGGTTAAGGCAGAGCACCGTCGACCGGGAGGATTATTGTTGAACTTACCTATTCCCGAATGGAAGTGGGAGCATATCGCGATGGACTTCATTACTCACTTACCATTGTCTTCGAGGAATAGTGATGCTACTTGGGTAGTGGTGGATCGACTCACCAAGTCTGCTCATTTTCTGCCATATAAACCGTGATTTCACTTTCGATCGTATGGCTCGATTGTACATTCAAGAGATTGTACGTTTGCATGGGGTGCCAGTTAGTATTGTCAGTGACAGAGATCCTCGTTTTACCTCACGATTTTGGGGTAGTTTCCAGGCGGTATTGGGTACGTCCCTAAGTTTAAGTACAGCTTATCATCCAGAGACCGACGGTCAGACGGAGAGGACTATCCGTACACTTGAGGATAAGATGCGAGCTTGTGTGATGGATTTCGGAACCGCTTGGCAGGATCATTTGCCTTTGATTGAGTTCGCGTACAACAACAGCTATCATCGTAGTATTGGTATGGCACCATTTGAGGCGTTGTATGGGCGACGTTGTCGTACTCCATTATTTTGGGATGAAGTTGGGGAACGACATGTTGAGGGACCGGAGTTAGTCCAGCAGGCTATTGATAAGGTTGCAATAATCAAGAAACGGATTAAGATCGCTCAGGATCGACAGGCTAGTTATGCGAACACCAAGCGGCGACCTCTTTATTTTCAGCCAGGTGAGAAAGTGTTTCTCCGAGTTTCGCCTTTTCGCAGGATTTTGAGATTTGGTCTCAAGGGTAAGCTGTCTCCGAGATTTATTGGTCCATTTGAAATATTGGAAAGCGTGGGAGATTTGGCTTACAGACTTGCATTGCCTCCGTACCTATCAAGTATTCATGATGTGTTCCACGTATCTTTGTTGAGACGATACGTAGCAGATGAGACTCACATTTTGCATCCCTCTGAAGTTCAACTAAATTCAGATTTGTCTTACGTGGAACGACCAGTGCGGATCCTCGATCGCAAAGACAAGGTGTTGCGGAATAAGATCATTCATCTTGTCTTAGTTCAGTGGCAGCGCAGAGGCACTGAAGAAGCCACTTGGGAGCTAGAGAGTCGTATGCGTTCGGAGCATCCAGAGCTCTTTTGAGTTATGCTTTGTATATGTTTGTGTTTTCAGTTGTAATCGAAATATCAGTTGTATTCAACAACAATTGAGATGTAATAACGATGTTGTTATTTCGTTTTGTTCATCCTCTAAGCCTGATTTCGAGGACGAAATCTTTTAAGGGGGGGAGAATGTAGTAGCCCGAATTCCAAATTGGGTAATTAACGGATTAATGGTGATTAAGAAGGTTTAATGTGTAATTTTGACCGTGGTCATGATCGGACGGACCGAAGATGGTTCGGTAGCACCGAAGAGTTCGGACGATCCGAAGTGGGTTCGGTGGATCCGATCATGAGGTGTCAAGAGCCGATCGACACGTAGGAGTTCGGATGATCCGAAGTGTAGGTTCGGTGGATCCGATCATGAGGTGTCAAGAGCCGATGGACACGTGGGAGTTCGGACGTTCCGAAGTGGGTTCGGTGGATCCGAACATAGCCTATAAATAGTGCTCGGATTTCCTCATTTTGGATTGTCAATTCTTGAAGTTGTGTCTCATTTTGAGAGGTTTGGAAGGTTTCTAGGGTTAGTTGTCGGTCGAGCGTTAGCCAAGAGCTGCCAGGATTAGTAGCGTAGTGACGCTGAGTTACGAGGCAATCGACATCAAAGGGCTGTCGACGGACGAAGGTAAACCCTAAACCTTTGGTAGTACTGGTTTTGCTAGTCGAGCATGGTAGTATTGTTCATTGGGTATGCTTTTGATGCGTAGGCTTGTTCTAGACCTGATTAGCGGTGTTGCGTAAGGCTAGGCTTGCTGTGATAGAGTACGAAAGTACTATCCGAGATATCCTGGTCGAGTATACATTCTTATATGTGTTGCATGATTATTTGCTGCATTGTTATATGTCATATGATGCATGCTATTATGTCACGCTTTATGATGCATGTTGCATTTCATGTTGAGCCGTATCTCCTTCGAGATAGCCTTTATTGTTGAGCTGTATCTCTTTCGAGATAAGCTATATCTTGTGGGGCCGCTCAGCCCTGTCTTGTCTTGTGGACGCATGGACACCGAGAGTACACAGTGGCCGACGGGTCCGGAGGGCTTCGGTGATCCGGGACATTTTAGGTCCACGTCTGTTCTTGTAGTGGATGCAGTGACCCAGAGGAGTACCGCGCGGCACTATCCACTTGGCGCCTCTAGACTGAGCATTTTGAGATCCTTTGTTACTCCTGTTTCTTGACTACCCTGGTATCATATCATAGCATGTGCATTTCATATAGGCTTGTATACTTATGCTTTTGTACTGGGCGTTCTTATCGCTCACGTCCTCGGTTTTGTTTATCTTGGACACCCCATTCCACGGGGCAGGCCTCAGGTTGGATGGCTCAGGAAGAGCAGGAGGAGGACAGTGAGTGGCTGGTTGGTTTAGTTTTCAGTACTATTCATTTCGATATGGTTGTACCGAATATATATTTTGAGTTGTTCTGATTTCGATTGGTTGTATAACTACTGTCGTTGGCCATATTTCCGCTGTTATCTCTGATTATTATTAATTAAGTTAATTGCATGCTTATTTCTTCATTAGTAGGTGATTCTGGAACGGGTCACTACAAAAACACATAGGATATCCATACCTGTAGGTAAGCGGTGAATCCCCGGCTACAATGCATCGACTCCTATATGTTTCGCCGTAACACCCAACCTTGCCACCTGATGACCCCATAAGAGTCGGTAAACAAGTCAAAGTGAAACGCTAGCATATAGGTCTCAATGTTGTCCCGGGTCATAAGGACTAATGGTGTACAACCATAAACTAGGACTTTTCCACTCGATAAGTGAGAACCACTTGGAAAATCCTTTCTAGAGGGTTGTTCAGTGCACTCTACCAGGAGCACCTATCTGCATGCTCGGACATCACAATGTCTCCTACCAATGAAACATGGTACTCACATCGCAGATACTAGTCTCTAACTCGAGCGGCCTTTATCCTTCTTAGTGGCGGCTGAATCGACTAGGAACGGTTTAGAATATACAGTATTCCAAATATGAGTTTCATGATACTCATCATATGAGCATCTCATATTCTTTCTACTATTTGTATATTCAAGGACTTTATCTATGCAACAAGCATGGGTATAAAGATAAAGATGCGCCAAATTAATAAATTGAAATATTATTAAAATAAAGATCGTTTATACAAAGAGTTTCATTGTGAACAGTCGGCCAACACTTGGCTCGACGTGCACCTACTCTAACAATCTCCCACTTGCACTAGAGCCAACTACCTATATGCTTTAGACCCATTGATTCGCGATGCTTCTCGAACGATGGTCCTGGTAAAGGCTTAGTTAGTGGATCAGCAACATTATCTGCGGAGCCGACTTTGTCAATCACGACATCTCCTCTTTCCACGATTCTCTCTGAGGATGTGGTACTTTCTCAATACGTGTTTGGACTTCTGATGAGACCTTGGCTCCTTCACCTGAGCTATGGCTCCGTGTTGTCGCACATCACCGGGATAGGAGCAACTCCATTTGGAATGACGCCCAACTCTTGGACGAAATTCCTAATCCAAACAGCCTCTTTGCTGCAGCCGATTGCAGCAATGTATTCTGCCTCAGTGGTGGAATCCGCAGTACTGTCTTGCTGGAACTCTTCCAAGAGACATTACCACCATTGAGCATGAATATGAATCCGGAGGTTGACTTCGAGTCATCAACATCGCTTTGGAAGCTAGAGTCGGTATAGCCTTCCAATTTCAGTTCTCCACCCCCATAGACCAAGAACAACTTATTGGTCCTTCTCAAATACTTGAGGATGTCTTTCACAGCTTTCCAGTGTGGAAGACCGGGGTTGGATTGATATCTACTCACTACACTTAGTGCAAATGCCACGTCAGGACGTGTAGATATCATCCATACATGATACTACCAATGGCTGAAGCATACGGAATTCGTGTCATCGCCGCTATCTCTGCATCAGTCTTTGGAGACATAGACTTGGATAGGGACACGCCATGACACATTGGTAGATGTCCTCTCTTGGACTCATCCATCGAGAACCGCTTCACGATGGTATCAATGTATGTGGACTGGGTGAGACCAAGCAATCTTTTGATCTATCTCTATAGATCTGTATTCCCAATACAAAAGATGCTTCACCCAAGTCCTGCATTGAGAACTTACTTGCTAACCATATCTTAGTTGATTGCAACATTCCTACATCATTCCCAATGAGTAGAATGTCATCAACATAAAGAACTAGGAATGTCACAGCACTCCCACTGACCTTCTTATACACACAGGGGTTCCTCAGGATTCGTAGTAAACCAAACTCTTTGATTGTACTATCGAATATGAGGTTCCAACTCCTCGATGCCTGCTTAAGACCATAAATAGATCTTTGAAGTTTGCATACCATATGCTCACTTCCGATAGATGTGAAACCCTCAGGTTGAGACATGTAAATTTCTTCCTTAATATCCCCATTAAGGAAGGCTGTCTTAACATCCATCTGCCATATCTCATAGTCATACATGCAGCTATGGCTAGCAATATCCTAATGGACTGAACATCGCAGCTGGAGAAAAGGTTTCCTCATAGTCACAACACCTTGCCTTTGAGTATACCCTTTTGCTACCAATCGCGCCTTGAAGGTCAATACCTTCCCATCCGCCCCAAGTTTCCTCTTGTAAATCCATTTACACCCTATGGGAACAATTCCCTCAGGTGGATCCACAGATTCCACACTTGGTTCGAATGCATGGAATTCATCTCAGATTCCATTGCTTCAAGCCATTGGATGAATCGGCATCCGATAACGCTTCCTTGAAGGTCCTTGGATCACATCCAAGATTAGGCTCATCATGGCCCTCTTCAAGAAGCAGACCATACCTCATGGTCTCGAGACTCTCTCGGTTCTTCTAGGAGCTTGTATCTCCTCACTTGGCTTCTCGGGTGTGGGTTCTACAACTGTGGGTGTCTCTCGAACCTCTTCGAGTTCTATCATCTCGCCTTTTCTATCCAATAGAAATTCCTTTTCCAAAAAGGTTGCGTTCCTAGAAACAAACACCTTTGTTTCTTGGGGATGATAGAAATAATATCCAATGGAATTCTTGGATATCCCACAAAGTAGCATAAAATGGATCGACTATCCAATTTATCTCCCACTGTCTGCTTCACATAAGCAGGACACCCCCATATTCTAAGATAAGAATACTTGGGAGGCTTACCCATCCATATCTCATATGGAGTCTTGTCAACTGCTGCTTTGTATGGACATTGTTCAACAACAGTGCCGCTGTTTCAAGCGCATATCCCCAAAAGGATGGCGGCAACTCCGTGAACCCCATCATAGACCGAACCATGTCCATCAAAGTCCGGTTACGACGCTCCGAAACACCATTCAACTGTGGTGTAGCGGGCGGAGTCCACTGCGAGAGAATCCCATTCTCTCTAAGATACTCTTGGAACTCGGCACTCAAGTACTCACCACCTCGATCCGATCGAAGTGTCTTGATGCTTCGTCCCAATTGCTTCTCTACTTCACTTCTGAATTCTTTGAACCTTTCAAAGGCTTCAGACTTGTATTTCATCAAATACACATACCCATACCTCGAATGGTCATCGGTAAAGGTGATGAAGTAGGCATGTCCATGCTTAGTGGTGATGCTAAGCGGACCGCACACATCGGTATGGATCAAATCCAATAACCCTTTGGCTCGCTCCGCATGGCCCTTAAAGGGAATTTTGGTCATCTTTCCTTTTAGACAGGATTCACAAGTCGTGAGAGCATTAATATCGGACATATCAAACATGCCAACTCCCACTAGCTTGTTCATCCTTCTTAGGGATATGACCTAATCGAGCATGCCATAATTGTGCCGAATTAAGAGTATCTTGTTTGCGCTTATTTGTTGTTGTTATCGTTTGGACATTGTTAAGTGGAATATCTTTTAATTTTAAGGTGTAGAGATTGTTTTCAAGTTCACCGGTACCAACTAAACATTCATTCTTGTAAATATTGCAAACACCTTTGCCAAATAAACAAGAATCCATCAATATCAAGCATAGGAATGGAAATAATGTTTTTAATCAAGTCTGGTACAACAAAACATCTCTTAAACAAACTTAAAATCATTGTTCAAAATTAAACAAACATCTCCTACGGCTTGGCAGCAACTCTTGCTCCATTGCCCATCCTCAAGAAGGTCTCACCCTCCGGAGCCTCCTACTTCTTCCCATCACCTGCAAATCATTACAGAGATGTGAGCCACAGCCGGTATCCAATACCCAAGAAGTAGAGTTAATCGAGATATTTACTTCAATAAGAACATACCTTTGCCAGAACCCTTCTGCGCAAGATATTCCCTGCAGTTACGCCTCCAATGTCCAGGCTTCTTGCAGTGGTGACAGATGTCAACAGTCTTTCAGCCTTGGCGGCGGCTGCCACTAACGGGACTCGGAGTCTGCCTCTTCAAGGGCTCGCTCTTCTTGGTACGCTGGAAAGAACGCTTCTTTCCCTTCCCAGGTGGACCGGTCTTCGTGCCAGATGAAGAGCCCACATAAAGAACCGCTTCTCCTTTTGATTGGACTCAAAGGTCACAAGCATGTTCACCAACTCTTCAAGGCTGGGCTCGAGCTTGTTCATATTGAAGTTCACACAAAGGATCGAAAGAGCTAGGCAGTGACAGCAGCAACACATCCGTGGTCAACTCCGATGGCAACACAAATCCATGCCTACGAGCTTGTCCACGAGCCCAATCAACTTTAGGCCATGCTCATGGACCGAAGTCCCATCTCGCATGCGTAAAGTGATGAGCTCCTTTACTGTGGCATGCCTCAAAGGCCGAGTCTGCTCACCGAAGAGCTCCTTGAGGTGCATATGAATGTCAGCAGCATTCTTAGCATCCTCGAATCGCCTTTGCAGCTCATCGTTCATCGAAGCCTGCATATAACACTTCGCCTTCAAGTCATGGTCGCACCAATCCTTGTAGGTCTGCAATTCCTCAGGAGTGCAGCCTATAGGAGCCTCAGCAGGGGGCGCTCAGTCAGTGTATGCGATCTTCTCCGAGTTTAGGACAATCTTTAAATTTCTTAGCCAAGTGATATAGTTTGGTCCGGTTAGAATGTGTTTTTCGAGAATGACGGAAAACGGGTTGCGAATTGATGACATGTCAAAGATTGTACTGAAAAGTAAAACAGATAAATGTTAATGACTATTTTAAAATATTTAATAAGATATAAAGTTTGGACTTTTACTTTATAAATCGCTCCCACTGTTTTGACATTTTCACTACCCTCTAGTGAAAACGGGAAACACTTTCCTCAGTAGGTACGTAAGGTCCAATTAGCGAATTGTGATCCCGAATAATATCGGCCATCACAACCTAAAAGGTAGTTTCCAATTGCATCGCCATGCAACCCTCTACGTATTCTTTGTCTCACGTTTGATTAGGACCCAATAATATGACGTCGTTCATCTTTACGTGTCAAGCCTAACCCATCGATATTGAACCTTAATGGACGGTCGCCATGAGTTCCCTCAATAATATGAGCCGAAATCATGGGAGTTCCACGTAGTTCACATCACCATGTCAATGGATGTCACAGCTTTCCGGCACCCAGGGCCCCCTCAATAATATGAGCCGAGCCCCGAGTACGGGTAGCGTTCATCATGCATCCATTGTCGATGGAAGACAAGGAAATTATAAACAAATTTATAATTCCCCTTTTCGGACTTGATATTAATTTTGAATCTTATTCAA